>NW_027500432.1:0-73223 GCF_021521415.1 Bidens hawaiensis
GATCTCTAAATCACCGACAATTCGTAAAAATAACTGGCGACTCATACAAAAACTCATCCCAGACTTGTCCTAAACCATCGGGTATCTATTGGGGTTTGACGAATTATAACTTGTTAATTGATGTGCGAAAAGCTATATATAAATATTAATAACTAATTCTCGCAATCCAACCCTAAGTCTTAAAAATAAAACGGATAACCAAACTTAACTTCACAGAAACGGCAAGTATACCGGTCGCGTATCAGCGCAGTCTAGTAAGTCACGAGTACCGAACACGAATACACGTGAGGTGGCTTAAATACTAAACCCTACCCTAACCAAGTCATGCCTAAATAATATATTTGTTTATCTTATTTATTTAAAACTAGCTGACTTAACTTAACTAACGGGAAAACTTAACGGAACTAACATAGCTCTTATATATGATGAACGGAACCACCTAGGTAAGGATCCTTAACGACTATCAATGATGCTTGGGTGTCAACAAGTCCATGAAACCGGGGTTCTAATGATAAACTAACTAGACAATGATACGGGTAAGTAGGTCCCACAGTCAGTTTTGCTAAAAACTCTAACTACGTCTAGAAAGAATGATAAGACACAGTTGATTCTCTAAGTACCAAATAACTTACCACTTGGTTCATGTCTAAGTCACAAATCCCTCTAAGGCTCGTAGCCATAACAATCTTAGGGGATAAGGGGCAATTCAATATTAAGCATCCTATAACTCGACTTACATATTAACCTAATCAACGGATAGAAAACCGCACGTGATCTCGCAACAGCTAACTAAATCAACTAGGCCAAAGAGACAAACTGACCCCTAATATCTTGGTCCAACTAAGAGGGGGTGAGCTACTGATCTAAACACCTTCGACATCATAAACCCTATGGTGATATCTACCACAAACAACTGAAAACACCAAGTAATCAGTAAACATGCAACCTTAAACTAAACACGGAAATAATTCATGCAAGATAAGATCACACGGAGTTCAATAAGATTAAAACTAATCAATCAAAACAGCAACCACATAATAAAATCACAAATATGAACTTGACAATAGAAAATCAATCAAAGACTCGTTAAACACCCAAAATAATCAACCCATTGTCAATTCACCAAACCTAGGTGGTTTTTAACAAGTTTAGCTACTCGAACTCAAGAACATAAAATAAATAAGTTCAAACACCGAGTCCATCATGAAAATAATAATTCAAACTAAAAATTATTATGTTTGGAAGAATAGATGTGAACCCGAACGCCTCTACTCAAATAAAGGTGAGCTTCATTTTCTTTTCCCTTGCTCCTGAACTCGATGTCTGACTCCAACGTAACGTCTCTCTTCTGTGGTTGCCGACCTTTTGCGGCTGGTCGGGTCCTCCAATATTCTGTATGCCATCCTCTTATTGTGAACATAACCCTCTTTATGTTAACTGCCAATTGTTTATGGGCTGCTACGACAACTACATATTGTGTGGCTTGCAATAACATGATGTATTATATAATAGGCCCATAATAAATTTGCTCGGTTGTAACATATTGCAACAAACATTCATTGTTTAGTTTCTGAATTTAAATTAATTAAAGTTATTGATAATTAATATAAATAAGATGGAATTTTTTCAATTTATGGATTTATATTTTAATCGTTTTATTTGAAATCCACCAAACTAAAGTAACATGAATTAATAATAAAATTTTTAATAGAATAGTTGCAATTTATTCATAACTGATATGTAAATAAAACAAGTACAAAACATAACCGGTTATTGTTGTAAGTCAATTTACTTGTTTTATCTCACTGTCTCATGAAATTTTTTAATTCTAAATATAAATTGTTTGAGAGCACTAATTTTAAATAGAATTAGCTCAAAAACAAGTAACGGTGTAAGAAATATTTATATAATTTATATATATTAGACCACATCATTTATTAAATTGAGTGAGTAGCTATCAATCAATTATAAACATTGATAACCATAAAATGATATCTTAAATTAATAAATTAAAAACATATACACATATTCAAGTGAGTTTTAGGTGATAAAAGTGACTGCCTATGTGACATTGATCATGTTGTGTTGTTACTTGCCATATAACATATAGGTTAAATAATTTGTGGTTTTAGAGGCACTCCTTTTATGCACCATAATCTTGCACTGCCACCTTATAATTGTCCTAAACTATCATATTTGATAGACATCAATCCTTTCAAGTACCTTACACAATTTACTTCTATTTATTAAAAAAACACATTATACATTTAAATACACAAATGAAAATAACCTTTCATTAAAAATAGAAGATTACATAATTAAAACAAAATAAAAATATGTAAAGATAAAGTAAAATAATCTAAGATTTACAAGGAAAATTGTAATTTTTTTGCACTATATCAACGTTTTCAGACTAGAACTATTTCCAACATCAGACCGGTAACATGTTCGTGTGACTCGATCCATAAACATCTTCTCGTGCTCAAACCATCTTTTTCCAAACTAGTACTAGCTCCTTGAGAATTCTTACTTGCACCAACCTTGATAGGGGCGATTTACCCATGACAACACGTACTATACCCGCAGGGGGTACTCGCCCTACAACCTGATAACCTTTAATCCTTTATAGAAGCGATTAATCCCGTCCACAGCAATTAACCCCACCAACTAGATGTGAATCTATATCTCATCCTGGCTGCAACTACTTTACCACCCTTATCATTGAGAAAAGAAAGGCAAATGAACGCCACTAACGTGATATACGTACTGATATAACCATTCACAATCCAAAATAAAAAAGGTGTAGAATTGTACATGCACTTGCTGTTTTTTGTCACACCGGAACCTTAAGAAAAACAAACTCTAATTTTTAAAATTATATATGAAAAAATTACTATTTGACTTTATGAAAGAAGAACAAAATTATATATTTACCGAAAGTTTATAAAATAAAAAAAGAATAAATGGTAAAATTCTGGTATAGATTATGGATTACCAATTAAACTACTAATTTTAAATATTTATATATTCCTTGGTTACCGAATTATGAAAATATGCATGGAGCAATTTAGTTAACCAAAGTTTTATTATAAAAACAAGCAAAGGGCCAATGAATTCTACTTAATTGTAACGATGTACATTAACGAGACTAACATGCAAATAAATACATTTAATTAGGATTACCATAACCAACACCAATTGCATGCCATGCAAATCCACCAACTTCCACTCCAAATAATGAAGCACTTGATCAATCTTCAACCACCCAAAAATCAATCAAACATCCAACTATCTAAGTATCCGACCATGATAAAACTTTTAGTTGTGGCAGTACTCGCCTTGGCAGCCACCCTAGCATTTGCTAAGGGTTCCGCTTACAAAACCGCCACCACCACCACCGTCGTCACAGATGATAACAACTGGTATCTTGGACGTCCAGACGGTCTCAAAGACAACCCCGGAGTCTCAGCAAATGCTAGCAACTTGTATCTTGGACGTCCAGACCGCCTCAAAGACAACTCTAAAGTTTCAGCACATGCTAATGACTTGCGCTGGACACTTCAAGATGGCCTCAGGGAGAACACCAAAGGCTCGGCACGTGCTAACGACTTGCACTGGACACTTCAAGATGGCCTCAAAAGAACCCTAAAGGCTCAGCACATGCTAACGACTTGCGTTGGACACTTCAAGATATCCTCAGGGAGAACCCCATTAACGACTTGCGCTGGACACTTCAAGATGGCCTCAAGGAGAACCCCAAAGGCTCGGAACGTGCTAACGACTTGCGTTGGACACTTCAAGATGGCCTCAGGGAGAACCCCATAAACGACTTGCGCTGGACACTTCAAGATGGCCTCAAGGAGAACCCCAAAGGCTCGGAACGTGCTAACGACTTGCGCTGGACACTTCAAGATGGTCTCAGAGAGAACCCCAAAAATGACTTGCGCTGGACACTTCAAGATGGTCTCAAGGACAACCCCAAAGGTGCTAACGACTTGCGCTGGACACTTCAAGATGGCCTCAAGGAAAACCCCAAAGCTGCTAACGACTTGCACTGGACACTTCAAGATGCCCACAGGGAGAACCCCAAAGGCTCGGCACGTGCTAACGACTTGCACTGGACACTTCAAGATGGTCTCAAGGAGAACCCCAAAAACGACTTGCGCTGGATACTTCAAGATGGCCTCTGGGAGAACCCCAAAGGCTCAGCACGTGCTAACGACTTGCGCTGGACACTTCAAGATGGTCTCAGGGAGAACCCCAAAAACGACTTGCGTTGGACACTTCAAGATAGCCTCCGGGAGAACCCCAAAGGCTCGGTAGGTGCTAAAGACTTGCGCTGGACACTTCAAGACGGCCTCACGGAGAACCCCAAAGGCTCGGCACCTGCTAACGACTTGCGCTGGACACTTCAAGATGGTCTCAGGGAGAACCCCAAAAACGACTTGCGTTGGACACTTCAAGATGGCCTCAGGAGAACCCTAAAGGCTCAGCACATGCTAACAACAACTGGTATCTTGGACGTCCAGATAGCATCAAGGACAACTCCAAAGACTTAGCAGATATGTGAGTAGTACTGATAAATTATCTTGATCAAAAGAATTAGCATGGATGTGAATGTAACAATAATGGTTGCTTGTTAGCTTGAGATGTGTAGCGACCTTAGCTTCGTTGTAATAAAACACTTCACTTCCACTATGAAATGAATTCAGTTGGTCATGGTCTTCAATCTATTTCTTTTGTTTTTTTCTCTTTTCCTTTTTTGGTTAAAAAGGGAATTAACATTTTCACAAAGTGAAAGTGATATATCTGAATTAGTAAGATGGGGTGTGGACGTGAGGTTGCTCCTATAATTTGTAAGTATATAAGCAAAATATTAATCCCGAGTGACAATGGCGAAACTTGGACGAAAACACTGAGGAAGAGGGGTGGCGATTCTATATGTATAACAAATTATTTAATGTAGAGTGGCTAACTCAAACTTTTTGGATGAAAACAAGTAAATCAACAATATGTAGAAAATTTTCAACGAAAACGAGTAAATTTGCATTGGTTGTTGTGGGGGGGGGGGGGGGGGCTGGTAAATCTTCACTGCCAAGCAAACTCCAAGACATTTTGACATGAACACCTATGAAACTTTGTAACCGATCCCATGGAAAAATTGACACCGACTCTTGAAAATAACAACTATACAGTGAGAACTACAGTAATGGTGTAATAAAATCAGTACAACTGGCCAATACCTATTTATACTAACACATAAGATGATAAGAACAAAAGGTCAAACACTAGATTCTAATGACTCTAATTGTAATGGTTCAATAATGGCTATACAATTGTTTAAGTAACCGGTTACTTACCTTTTGAAGTTAATCGATTTCGGCTAGCCAATCAAAATCTTAATAGGGGTTATCTGGTCACCGTTATTAAACGGCAATATGTATTATTGTTTTCTTCTTTAATTAATCTGTTGAGTTATTTTGGCTTTTCATTTATTTTTGTAAACGTATATCATTAGTTAGGTCATTTGAGGAACACGGATATACGCGATCGGAATGTTAAAAATCATATTCACAAAACATAGATCAATGGATCTGGTTCTTACAGATCATGATCATTTTTTGTGCACTCAGTATGGATCACACACGACCAAGAAATGAAAAACATTGAGAAACCATCGGGCCAACCAAAAAAATCACCACGAGGAAAAAAAAAACTAAAAATTTCTACCTACAATCAAACCAATGACACCGAGGCCTCCATCAAAACTTTAGGCAAAACAAACCAAGTCACCTATAACAACATAGGCAACTATTTAAAAAAAAGTACTCGTTGGCCTAAATGACAACATTCAACATACCGTATTTTATAGATGTTGTGATGCTTTTGTAGTCCTCTAAGAAGAAACATTTCTACGTTGAGCATTTCTAGCTAAAATAAAAGGTTGTTTAGGATGTTTCTAGGACCAACCCAGATCTCACGGGGCAATTAGTTCGCGGAGAATTACTTTTATAAGTTTTAGTTAGTTTATTATGCGAACAATGGTACTTCATACATGTTTATATGTTGCAGGTCTTTGAATATTAAATATGCTAAATTGGGACTTGTACGAGCATGGGATGAAGTCTTGGGATGATCGAAGAGTAAACGGAAGCTAATCAAAGTAGAGAATTGAGCCTAAGCATGTTATACAAGCGTTGAATTGGAAACAAGACGAAAACATGGAATTTTAGGTCTCAGCGTCACTTACTCTGGCCTGGCGTCACTTACTCCAGGACCTGACATAAAGGGCGTAAGCAACTTATAAAACAGTTGTGTTTGGCGTAGGAAAACAAGAACCAACGTAACTTACGCCGAGTAGGGCGTAACTTACGCTGTGTGTTGATATGTGACGCGAACTTACGAGTTTTTTAGGGTATAATAAACCCTAACTCGTTTTTAACTTCTCTTGGCCATTTTGGAGCATCTGGGGACGATTTTTAGATCTAATAGATTCCATTCATCTATTGATCGATGCCTAATGGATTCCATTCATCTATTGAAGATCTAATGGCTACCATGACAGACTAAATCTCTTCGAGTCATACCCGGGATATAGAGTTTGTATCATTTTCAGTTTTCTCATGTATTAAAGAACAAATACTTTGTAATTATCATTTGCTTAATCTATGAGTATTGATGTTTAGTATTGTTGTGCTTTCAATCGGTTTAGGTTTACGTTGATCAGAACGATTAGTTTGTAGGTTGCTAAATAATTGCACATAGGACTGTTTTAACTAGTTGAATTCAATGAAGCATGCAATTGCCCTTAGTTGAGTCACACTGGTAGGGATTGCTTAATAACCAGTGCCGTGTGTTAGCGATTGTTGGTGCCTAAGGTTTAACTCGTTAGCCAGTCTGTGTTAATCAGTGATAGTTAATCTGTTAGGTTGCATGAGACTACTGTTTGTGTGCATTCTTGAACCCCGGGTGTGATTTGCTTTTATTAATTGCTTGAATTTGTTAAAGTGTTTAATCAGTATTAAAACTAAATCTTATTTGCTTGTGTGATCAGCACGACAATATGTTACTTCATAATATTAGAAATCTATTGCACGATTACATTAACCACATACTCCTCTTGGTTCGACACCCTACTTACCGTAGCTTGTTTAGGTGATTAGAAACTAATATTAATTGTTTTTGACTAGATAACAACAGTCTAGCACCAAAATGACGCTGTTGCCGAGGAGTTAGTGCGCTTTGTGTTTTTGTGTTATTTGATTTCTTTGTTTATTTTAGTTTAGTTTAGTACTTTTTAATTTTATTATTGATTTTTATTTTATTTTTCCATTTTACGCGGGATGCGTTGTTTGTGCAGGTAACGGGTTTTTACACACCCGCCACTCGGGCATACAATCACTGTTTATGGGTCAAAACCAAAACCCATCCCGAAACCCGAGCACGCAACTATCACTACGAGAAATTATGGTGATTTTTGCTATTGTGAAGGCCCGTATCACTATCGGGATTGTCTAGTAGTTGCACAAATCGGCAAGAGCGTTGCCATGGGCGAAGATATATGACGACATGCTATGAAGATAAAGAGATTTCTTCATGTTATTCACACTCTGAACAACACACATCACCAAATTATGATGAAGATTATCAATCAGACATAGATGACTAGTATTATCAAGAGCCGTATTATGCCAACTGTAAACCGGAGATTCCCTATTTCTCAAGTTCCCAAGACACGGTGGAATCCAAACTTGACAAATTGATAGATATTATGGTTGAGCATCACAAGGAAGCATAACAACAAATTAAATTTCTTGAGGCTAAGTGGACCAATTAAAATAATGAAGAGACTATACACTTTGAACCAAACTGGGATGAGGATGATTAAGAATATCCTTATGAGGAAGATGATTATGAATATTCTCGTGGTTAAGGTGAGTATGAATATGCTCAATCGTTTGATGAAGAGCAACAAAATATTCTGCACTCTAAGCTCGATACCATCATGAACGTGTTAATGGAACAAAAGAAACAGATGATGGAAAAAGAAAAGAAATATGAGCTAAGACATGAAATAATAGTGGCCTCACTCAAGCTGAATATTGAGGACAAAGCTGAAATCAAACGATACCAAGAGGAGTTGGCCATCGGTACTGTGTCTGATGGTGATGAAGAGAATGAGGTTGTTGATCTTCCAGAGCAAGAAAGTGAAAGTGTGATTCAAGTAGAAGACACAACTCCTTCAGAGTATGAAGAGCTTAAGGTAGCCCAGGTGAATCATATGCCTTCTCCGGTACTTATTATTCCAAACAAGTGTGGGGATGAATGCTTGGTAACGAATAACAAGAAAGTGAACTTGCATGATATTGGACAAATAATTGAGAGGCGGCCTCGCAATAATCATTTAAGTAGCATGCCAATCACTGTAAAGCGGTTATGGACTTGGCATGTAAGCTACCAAGCGTATATTGGAAACTCTGTGGGTAAGTGTGCACTTCGACCACCGTGAGAAATTCAGGTATTATCGAGCTCTAGACATCAATTCAGCGCTTATCGGGAGGCAACCCGAGGTTTGTAAGTATCTTTCCAATTTGTTTTCATTTTTGTTATTATCTGTTATATTTGATTTGTTGTATATTTTGTTGTATATGGAACTTTGTGGGTGTGGTTCACTATAAATCCTCACGAGACCTCACTCGTCCACCTAGGCTGTCACTTTTACCCGAAACCCGAAACCCAACCGAGAAAACACGTACCCGAACCCGAACTCGAGAAAAGACTAAGCCGAACCCGAACCGAAGTAATTCGGGTTGGTTCTCGTGTTTGATTTATAAGTTTCGGGTCAACCCAAATGAACTTTTAGTTTTGAAATTAAATATATTTTTAGGTATAATATGCTTAGTATTAGCCACTAACGTTATCATAATCCGGTCATAATCGATTGTTGTCATTACAACTATTAGAGATCGATTGTTTATTATTAATTTATGTTTTTTGTTTGTTAATAATAGCAACCGTAATCGAACAACCAAATCACCTCCGATTGAAGACGATTATGATTCGAGTTAGTTTTACTCTATTTTTGGATTATTTTATCAAGTTATGTTGGTTTATTATTTGATTATTTGCTTACGAGTAAAGAACAATATGTTGTTTTATTTTTAGCATTGTATTTTTTTTAATTTTTTTGTTTTTTTGTTTTGTTTTCTAGGATACTTGAAACCCGATTAACTCAACCCGAACCCGAAAACCCGTGAGAGATTCGGGTTGGGTTTCGGGTCAAAATTTAAAACTTTAAAACCCGAAGAACACGACCCGAAAAACCCAAATCCCGAAAAACGAACCCGAAAAACACCCCTAACTTGGCTAAGATACAGTGTCTTATTTGTATTCCTATCAACCCCGTGTTTGACTCACGGGGCTCTATTTGTTGATTTAGCCGTTTTTCTCCTTACATAACAAAATTGAATTTCTTTTTAAAAATGGCCTAGCAAAAGAAGGTGGCCACTTGAATCACACTATATTAGGTGACGATTTAGTTGTATACTAATATTAGTGTTTTGCAAAGAAAAAAAAACTATGATATTGTGATATTATATTAAATGTAACATTTGAAAAATATACAAATCATGAGATAAATAACATTGCATAACCGTGACACGTCATTCAACTTGTAAAGCCTAAAGTGATTCACACAAGATCTTCAAGTTGATTAAGTCTATTGAGTTTAGATCCGATAAATATGATTTGATCAGAAAAAAACATGTGTAGCTATTTGTGATGTTTTTTGCGAGACTCACTCTGTAATAATTATAGAAAATCCTCATTAAGAAGTATTTTTGGTGCGTGCTGACAAGGTGTGACATCAATCTTTTGATCGAGTTGAGACATAAAAAATTCAAAAGACCAATATTAAAAACAAAATAACACGCAGCTATCTCGCTTAAGTACACCACCACAGTTTATATACATAAACCTTTTAGATAAAGAAAGCTTGTGCCACCTATATAACGTTTACATATTGAAACGTTCAATTGCTTCATTTTGAAAGTTTATTTTTTAACCACCAACAAATAAAATCCGGCTATCCGGAGTAATTTAGTGGCAACAGACGACTCATTCAGTATAGGATTTTACATTGGTGCAATCTGTGTGACATTGTCGTGTTCTTGATCTGATCTTGGTTTGGCATTCATGCCCAATTTTCGATACTTTACGGTACCCTTTGAATAATTTTCCTTTGTTTTACCCAACAAAAAACATATATAATAAAAAAAAGTCCAACAATTGTTATAAACTTATAACTAATACACACACGCACACAAACATTATTATTTAGTATTATTAATTAAAGTCATCTAATATTATTCAATGTGAGAATACGTTCACATGAACTTAAATTTGATAATCCTAATCAGAAGTGATCATCGGTTTGGTTTTCGGTTTCCTCGGTTCAGTTTCATCAATTTTAATTCAGTGTTCAAAACTGAACCGAAAATCGAATACAAATTCGGTATGGTTTTTGATTTCGATCAAAAAACCACATTCAACAGAAATAAAATATAAGTTGTTTTTGGTTCGTTTCGTATTAGTACTAGATTTATTTGAGATATATTTTAATTGTTTTCAAAACTTCTAAATTTCACATATAAAACTGATAGATCTTGGGAACAAATGATCATGATCGAGCATAAATTACTTGATGTCTCTATTTGCTTGATTAATTTTGCGAACAATTCATTGCTATAATTTGTCATCGGCTACTAATGTTCTCTTTATAAATTATCAAGTTTTACATCTTATGTAGAGACTATATCAAAAATCACTAAAGCGATGTTGACCCACCACCAAATTCGCTTTTGTTGTTTATTAGCGTTTTGCTTGTAATTTTGAGAAACTTGAAGCCATTTAGACATGCTAGGTTATATAACTAGGGTTGCAAGTTATAAGTTTTCAACAACATTCGTGTTAAAGCCTTATCATCCAGCTAACTGTGTCAAACAAAAATGTTGCATTTTATGTGGATTGCAGAAGCATCACTAAAGATGAAATCAGAAGTTCCAAAACGGTCACCTCGGTGTTCTAGCTTCTGAGAACATCACAACAGTGAGTAAACCTCATAACTATAATCAGAATCAAGTACAATAAATTAAATAAAACAATCACACGAAAAAATAAAAAGAACTTATGGGTAGTTGCAGTGTTGTAAGTTAACTTGCATTATGTAAAGTTATGCAAGTTGATTGACTAACTATTTCACAAATTTGGTTGTAAACATAACAAGATAGATATTTACTTGGTTTTAAACAAAATTTGGTTCGAAACAATAAATATTAAATAAAAAAGTAGTGCAAACACGTGAAAGTCGATGTTGGTGGCTAGTGCACCAGGTGATCAAGCAGTACCTTCAGCTCTGTGATCAAGCATGTAATTATATAATTACCCGGTGCAAAACGCACCCACATGAGTGGGGTCTGGGGGTGTCATCATCAGCAGCAGTGACCCTAATTCCATCAGTTTGTAGCCCGCATTGATGTGCACATTCCAGGCAGAAAAAGAAGCAATCAAAAACACCTTCAAACCGCACAAAATCGCAAAGTTGGCACTTCAAACTCAAGTCCCGTATCGATAATCAACACACAAACTAAACGAATAACTCTTGTTTATTAATCAGAAAATCTCACTCAAAAAACTGATTACAACCCTCAAACCCTAACTCGGTTTGACTCTTGACGAACCCTAACTCGGTTACATCCCCTAACTCGGTTACATCTCATGTGTATCTCTTGGATGAACCCTAACTCGGTGGCATCTCACACCACCCTCTATAATGCCTAACCATAACCCAGTTTATATAGATTAACCTAACTTGCTAGCCAAGACATTACCAATTATAATTACAATATAATTAGGAAACATAACCACTATGATCTACTTGTCAATATTGGTCCCTCAAGTTCACTGACTTGTGACTTGGAGTCCGAAATTACTTCCAACAATCACCCCCTAATTTCTGACTCAAAATAGATGGCTCTTCACCTCCGAGCATGTCTCTTTTGCTCTTTTTGATTTGACTCACGAACTTGACCTTCTCGACTTTCACAACCATCTTGGCCTTGATTTCCCCGGAACTTTTCTTGATCCATAGATGTGTTCTTCGGCTCCCCCGAACTTGACTACCTCTGTGACCCTGCCCCCGACCATTCACTCGGTCGTATGAACTCGCATAACCACTCCTTTGGTTGCAATCCTGGTCATCTAATCGAGCGAACATCAATCTTCCTTGATCTTCTTTTGTTCCCAAATCAAAACACGACATCGTTTAAATCAATA
Organism: Bidens hawaiensis; assembly: GCF_021521415.1. NCBI lineage: Eukaryota > Viridiplantae > Streptophyta > Magnoliopsida > Asterales > Asteraceae > Bidens > Bidens hawaiensis. The sequence goes on from NW_027500432.1 coordinate 12,334, forward strand.
CCTTGGTCAAAACATAACTCGTTTAACCCGAATAAAACAAACCCTGAATTGAACCAACTTATTCAACCCAATTTCCCGATCACAACTTGACCGATAAAACCTGTTCTTTGATCACGACTTTGATCGAACTCAAAAACAAGTCTCAAACAAACTTCACCAAAAATCCGTATGCTAAAGCCTCTGCTCACTCGCAACACGGAATCTAGTCACCAAACCTACTCAATCGCAACCCGTCGCTATAACCGAAGTCTCAAAAAAAAATGTTAACTTCAAGCAAAAGAAAAACATTAATTTTAACAATTTATTATGTTTTTTTTTTCTCTCCTTCGTAACCACATGGGCATACCAATTCTGGACTTGTGTGACCTCCCTTTTTTTTAATTAATTAATTAATCACAAAGCCTCACCAATTTATGTAAACCAGAAACGCTCGTAAGTCGTAACTTTATCGAATTGTCCTATTTTCCTTCTTGGGTCGATGGCAGCAATAATTAAATCAGCTGGATCCAAAAAACCCCTTGAATAACACCGATCACAGGTATAACTCACCTGCAAGTCGCCGATCAGAAACTCGATGTTTCCTCCGCTCGTAGCTACCGATTTCAGAATTCCTATCGTCACCGTAACAGCCTACTCGCTGCCGTCGTAACAATATTTACTCACACCGCTGCTTCGGCGTATCCGTATCACTTACACAGATCCGACTTGACCTGCTTACAAATATAACCCGATTCGAAAACCCAACTTGGTTCCGATATGCGCCGATAGCTTCTCCTCAAGCCACCGCTTGGCGCCAACCGATTATCGATTTCTTGAAACTTGGCTGTGATACCAATTCAAGTCCCGTATCGATAATCAACACACAAACTAAACGAATAACTCTTGTTTATTAATCAGAAAATCTCACTCAAAAAGCTGATTACAACCCTTAAACCCTAACTCGGTTTGACTCTTGACGAACCCTAACTCGGTTACATCTAGATGAACCCTAACTCGGTTACATCTCGTGTGTATCTCTTGGATGAACCCTAATTCGGTTGCATCTCACACCACCCTCTATAATGCCTAACCATAACCCAGTTTATATAGACTAACCTAACTTGCTAGCCAAGACATTACCAATTATAATTACAATACAATTAGGAAACATAACCACTATGACCTACTTGTCAATATTGGTCCCTCAAGTTCACCGACTTGTGACTTGGAGTCCGAAATTACTTCCAACACAAACCCAACCCATCAGCCATCTGTAAAGACAACATATAAAAGACTAGTAATATTACCAATCATGTAACATATTATACGAAATAATCATGTGTGCAAAGAAGAAAGACGCACTGCCGCAAAGGAGGTGTCAAATTTATGAAGAACCTTCTGCACTCGTTTAAAAACAATAAAAATCTTGGGCTTATGCCCAGTGATTTAAGGACCCAGTTTTCATAACTAAATTAAAGGTAATCCCGATATTCTACGTGTAGAGTAGGTTGTATTGATTGAGTTTTCGAATGATATAATGTCTTTTGATTGCCAAGAATGTTATGTTTTTAGATGCGTGTATTTTTTTCTGAAAGTAAATTAACTGTATTAAAAAGATTGTTGAGGTGGAGATAGCTTATGAAAAACAAGTTTTAATGAAACTTGATGAAATATGTTTCACATGGGAACGACCTTAACGTTGCTCCATGGTTTGCCCTTTACGCTTCCTCCTACTTTAGCAATGCGTTATATATTTTACATCATCATATATATATACCGTCAATGTGGTCATGATAAATCTCGTGTGGTCATGATTCCACACGCACACAACTTTTGGAAGAATCTTGAAACTCTTTAATTGAGCAAACAAGGATGGTTGGTGTGAGATTAGTTCCACGGAAGCATTCAGAAGCTGTAGAAATTATATTCATCAAAACAAACAATATGCAAAAAATAGAATAATCTAATGCAAGCGTTATTTTATGCCTAACTGTTACATACGGTAAAAAGAAGTATATATATTCTAGTAAGTTCATGTATTTAACTTGAAGAAACATGAATAGCGAATACCTTAATGATTTCCATGCTCAGCGAAAGAGCTTTGACATTGTGGAGCTTCTCAAGCAGACTAATAATATCAGGAGCATCTGAATGGTCTAGATAGCGTAAAGACAGTTGTGCCTTTTCCAAAGAAAGGAATCCATCTGTTGATAACTTGAAAAGGCTGGAGCATCTTGAGAACGTGAACGGGCAGGAATCTTGGAAGAGAATGGAAACAAGCTCGGGTGCAGAAATTATATAGCTATTACTAATATTTGTAATATTTAGATTTTTTAGTTGAGGTGTAACCACATTGGTGGTCTTTGATAAATAATCTCCGTTGTCAAGCGAGAGATTAGAAAGTCGAGGATGACAAATCCTTAACACGTTCGATCTCATCATGCTGCAGTGAATTAAGGTCAGACTCTCCAAGTTGGGGAACTTGGAGAAAAAGCCATCATATAATACGATACGATCAAGATGCAATGTTGTTAGAGATGAAACGCAATCGCAATGTTTGAGAGTCTGGGAACTTGAAAGAGACAGAGGGAATTGAATGTACTTGTTAGACAAGCATGTAAAGTTCATGTGTTGGACATTGCGAGAGAATGCATAGTTCATAATCCGTTGGAGAACATCCTGGCCATCGTTCGCACAAAGATAAAGATTGACAGAAGACAATTGAGCTTGCTTACTGTGACGACAGAGGACAATGGTAACAAAGTTGGAGAACTTGGTCATCATAGAGAAATCGTCACTTGAGAAACTGAGATGGCGAAGTGAAGTCCACACATACCTCCATCTTGGTGACAAAACACTAGTTTTAACAGCATCTTTTGTACTAACAAAAGAGAATATTTTAAGGATAAGATCATCTGGCAAGAAACTTAATCTATCAGTCGTCCCTTCGGAGACATCCGACAAAATTGGAACTATACTTAATCTATTGAATTCTTTTATCATTCTCGCTCTATGGCTTCAAGTATCCGTTCACTCGCGTTGTTTTCGGCTCCAAAACCTGAAAAATGTTATGAGTTCATAGTAATAAGCTGCTTAATCATTCCTTTCTTCTTTGTAAATTTGCAACCCACTTAAATTCAAGAAAAACAAATTTAGTGAGGTCCAAAGACTTTTTAAAAGTTTAATAATTTCATAGTATTAATTATACTCACCGTTCAGATATAGAGGCTAAACCCTAGCAACTTATAACACAAGAATATTTTTTTCGATCAATATCAAAGAAAGTAAAACTATAAATCAAAACCGATGATAATCCATGTACTATTTGTTTCAATTACATGATTTGAAACAATAAAAGAATTGAGTAACATCTAAGACGGCTGACATACCTGCAGATGAAAACTTGCTGGTTGTTCGTGTGGTTACGAATGCTGGGACTGATTGATCGCCAATTTGTATCGTGAGATGGATCCTTGAGAGCAAGTCTTTACTTCTTTTAAGCAAAATATCTTGTTTTTTGAACGACTTTAATTAAGTGAGAATTCTTAAAATAGACATTTTGATGTGATGAGATGAGAGATCAAAAGTATAAAACTTTCTTAAAGTCTATCGAAAACTATCTCTAACGTGATTTTTGTTGGAGTTAATTCCTGAACCGAGTTATGGGTCGGGAAGGTGGGTCCGGTTCGAGTCAATGGATCGATCTCTTTAATTATTTAATTATTACAATTAGAGATAATTATCTATTTTATTTATTAGATAGAGAGAGAAATATTATTTAATAGATAAATAGGAGTTTGTGTTTTACTCTAATTGTAATTGAGCCTCTATATAACCCCAAAAAATTAATGTAAGGGTTAAGAGAGAATTGATCAAGTTTTGAGTTATTTTCTTAATTAATAAAATTGGTGAGTTGTGTCAAATATATTCTCGTGTTTAAATCGATAAGGGCCATTAATTGGCATCAGAGCATTGATTGAATAACCCCAAGATCGCAGGAGAAGCAAACCAAGAACAACCGGGTTTGTGTTCGAGCGGCGAGACGAGGGTTGTAGATCGAACAGAAGGAATTTGTTCGGGTTTGTGTGGTTTCAACAAGTTTCGCAGGTCCTGTTCAAGCAAGGCAAGCGTTGGGTTTGTTGAGTTCAAGAACGAGGGTTCAGTTCTACGGCGAGCTAAGGATTGTTCGGCGGCGAGAATTGGATAATTGGATTTGTGAGTTTTGTAGCAGGTGAACGGCTTCTCTGAGTTTCATGTTTGTGTTGTTTTTACCAAGAAGGCAAACGAGCAGGTTTTGTCTTTTTAGTGGACTTGTTTTTACTATTAAACTAGGGGTGCAAACGAGCCGAGCTGCTCGCGAGCTAGTCGAGATCGGCTCGTTAAAAAGCTCGAACGAGCCGAGCTTAATCAAGCCCGAGCTCGAGCCTAAAAGTAAGCTCGTTTAATAAGCGAGCCCGAGCCAAAGCTTCACTTAGCGAGCTCGAGCCGGCTCGTGAGCCTGCCATTTATATATTTTTTTAAAATATATATTTAATAATTATTAATATATATATATATCATGTTATAAAAAATAAATAAAAATAACTAAATAATATATATTATTTTATACAAAAAATTATAATAGAAAAAAACATATATATATATATATAATTATATTATTTGAAAAATAAATTATAAATGGTAAACGAGCCGAGCTCGAGTTTGAAAAATCTACTCACGAACTGAGCTCGAGCTTTGGAAATAGAGCTCGAAACGAGCCGAGCTCGAGCTTGGTTGAGCTTGAGCTCTGCTCGTTTGCACCCCTATATTAAACAAGGGTAAAGAAAAAGGGGTCATATAAAAGTTGTTTAATTTTTGAGGATCCAGGTTACGGAAACATGTCAAATAAAAGTCAAAGTGTACTTTGATTATTGAGGACAAAAGTTGCAGAAGAAAAAGGCATAATTTTTAAGCAGTTATTTTTTTTTCTTTTGCACAAGATTCGTTGTTTTTCAAGCAGTATTTGTGATCGTGTTAAGCGAGTAAAAGGGTTCGGTTCTGAAAAGTTGTTCAGGGCTGTTTTGTTTGTACTTGTTTCAACGGACTGAAGCAAGGGAGTTCGATACCGTTAAGTGTAACCGACGGAAGAAAAAAGGCGTCAATGGCAGATGCCGAAGAAAGACCGATAATCCCACCCAAAGCGAACGGGGGGATATCACTGCAGGTTACAAAGCTGAACGGAACAAATTACATCACATGGGCGATTGTAGTGGAAGAGATTTTGGACGATCAAGGATTACGGGAAGTCCTTCAATCGGAAGAGGGTGCGACTATTGATGCGAAGAAGAATAAAATGGCAAGGTCGTTTTTGTTCCAAGTTATGGAAGGTAATATTCTTCTTCAGGTTGCTCAATACAAGAATGCTCGAGAAATATGGGCGGCTTTGAAGGCACAATTTGTTGGGTCCGAGCGAGTTCAAAAGGCTCAACTCCTAACGTTGAAAAGTGAATTTGAGAAACTCAAGATGGCGGAAAACGAGACTGTTGATCAGTTAGCGGGAAAAATAACCAGTATGGTTTCAAAGGCAACGGGTCTTGGTCACGTATTCGAGTAAGATGTTTTGTTGAAAAAGTTACTCGACGCGGTTCCAGACAAATACTTCAACCTGGTCGCCTCAATCGAGCAAACTATTGATCTCGATAGTATGAGGTTTGAAGATGTTGTAGGAAGACTTAAGGCGTTTGAGGAACGTTTACGAGGAAGAGAGCGCGCCTGAGTCTCAAAGTCAGTTACTTTTCAGTCAATCAGAAGGTAGTTACAAAGGCAAATCGTATGATTAGTCCGGTAACCGAGGTAAAGGTGGGTCGAGTTCATGGGAATGTGGAAGAGGCCGGGAAACCGGAGGACACGGATTGTACCAAACCGAAGGACGAGTAAGAGAAAGGAAAGACCGCTCCCAGATTAATTTTTTTTAGTCTGGCGAGATGGGACAATTTGCGTCCTCGTGTCCGGAACGAAGAGAAGAAAATCAGGAAACAAATCTCACTCAAATGAATGAACCAGCCAATCATGATTTGGCAGGTTATTTAAATCCACAAGAAACGGTTTACTTAAACGAAGAACGAGTTAACCCGAAAAGGCTTGAAGCCGAGAAAGTGGAAAATGACACTTGGTATCTCAACAACGGAGCGTCGAACCACATGACAAGTAATTAGTCGTATTTTTCTGAACTCAACAAAAATATAATGGGTAAGCTAAAATTCGGGGATGGATCGTGTGTTGATATATGCGGTAAAGGAAAGATTTTGTTAAAATCGAAACCGGAGGTGATCAGGTTTTAACTGATGTTTATTTTATACCAAGTTTGAAAGATAATATAATATGTCTCGATCAAGCAACGGAGAACGGGTGTAATGTTCATATGAAGGAAAATTATTTGCTCTTGTACGATGACGAGGGTAAACTTATGATGAAGGTGTTTCGAACGAGAAGCCGGTTATACACGATTAAATTAACCATGGGAGTTCCGGGTTATGTTAAGAAATCCACGCCATTCAAATTAAGTTAAACTATTTGGGAACAAAAGGGGATCAAGGAAAACTGTTGTTCGCTCGATTAGATGACAAGAATCGCAACCAAAGGAGCGGTTATGCGAGTTCATGCGGCCGAGTGAATGGTCGGGGACTAGGTCTTAAAGGAGGTCGATTTTGGGAGAGCCGAAAGAACAAAGTCATGGATCAAGAGAAGTTCCAAGAAGTGAAGACCAAGAAGATGAGGACCAATATGGTTGTTAAAGCCGAGAAGGTCAAGATCGTGGGTCAACTTAAACAGAACAAAAGAGATATGTTCGAGGTTGAAGGTCCGCCTATTCTGGTTTGGAAATTAAGGGGGGTGATTGTTGGAGTTAATTCCCGAACCGAGTTATGGGTCGGGAAGGTGGGGCCGGTTCGAGCCAATGGATCGATCTCATTAATTATTTAATTATTGCAATTAGAGATAATTATCTATTTTATTTATTAGATAGAGATGAAATTTTATTTAATAGATAAATATTGTTAGGATTAGTGAAGGCCTTTGGGTCGGGTTCGTTGGTTGACAATTAGAAGATAAAAGGGGCGGCCCGTTTAATTATGGAGGATGGCCCGTTTGGAGTTTTCTTGGTCCCTAAGCCATTTAACCTAATTGTTCTCTATATATACCATTTTCATGTTGTTAGTGCACGGAAATTTGACACTGTGGATATGTTATCCTGGCATACAATATGGATCAGTTATCCTTAGAATATGTTGCAGATCCTGTCAGGATCAAGGATCCTCGGTACTTATTATTTATTAACGATTTTCCTTTGTTATCTTGATATTTTGGGCAGGTATAACGGCTAGTTACCAATTCCAACCTATAATCTCGCAATCAAGTCAACAAACCGCGTGGATAATTAAGGAAAGAATTACAATGAAGAAATAGAAGGAATGACTTGATTAGTGGCTAAAAAATAGGAGTTTACTTATTGTATTTCAAGTATATATAGAGGCTATGATCAGCTAGGAAAAACGGACACAATCCACTGCGAATACAACAGCAATACACACACACACACTTAGAAATCATTGTATTACTGATCATAATCTCCACCATTGTAACCCGATTTTTGAGTAATAAAGTGGTGATAGACGATTTGTCATCACCCGAGGTTTTTGTGCCGGAGATTATTATAATCACGTACCATCCGACCAAAGATTACCTTGTTAATCCTTGACCGAAGCAATTCGACCAAAGATTACCTTGCTAGTTTTTGACCGAAGTAAGATTATCATAATCAAGGGCTTTTCCTCGTACCAAATCCTTGTGTTCATCATTATTTCGCTTACATATCCATTATTATCATCATAGCACTAATCCTTACATAACAGATTTGGATACATTATCCTTAAGTGATTTTTGTCCAAAACAATTTGGCACCCACCGTGGGGCAATTGGTGCTATAATCCAGAAAATACCTTATCAATATTCAACCTTTCATACCCATATCACCATCAATGGCCTCTCAATCAACCTCTGCTTCATCAACCATGCAATCTTCGGTTCCTCTCTCATCAAGGACTTTGTCGTCGATGCCTCCTCCAACCACGGAAGCATCACGGACTGCTGCTGCTGGAAACAAGACACAAATTCCAGTCTTCCAGAGCTTAAAGACCACTGCTGCCACATCGGTGGTTAACTCTAACAATGATGTTTCTGCTATGTTTTCACAGGTTAAAGCATAGATGGAGCAGCAGAACAAGACTAATCAGAAGATCCTTCGTGAAATTGAAGATCTCAAGAAAAGAAAGAGGCCAGCGGAGGATCAGACTCCCTTGATTCCTAGGGTGCTGGATTTCACTACTCCAGGATCTGTTGCTCAACATGCTCAAGGATCCTCTATCCTTCAGTAAGGATCGTCCATCTTTCAACCAGGGTCCATGGGTCAGCAAACTCAAGGATCCTCGTTCCTTCAACAAGGATCATCTATCCTTCAACAAGGATCCATGGGTCAGCAAACTCAAGGATACTCGTTCCTTCAACCAGGATCCTCTGGGATGTATCACCAAGGATCCTTCAGCTCCCAACCTCAAGGATCCTTATGGCAGAATCAAGGATCCTCAGGGGTGCAACATCAAAGATCCTCAGAGGTTCATGAAAGAGACATAATCCCCATGCAAACCATTGCCTATGGTGAACCAACTCCTATAGCAGATGCTTCTTATCTTGACTACACTTCTGGGATACCAAAGTTCAATCAACCGGGAGGTAACACGTATAATCATATATCCTTAGACACTAACCTTGACTCTATGCAGGATACAGGTATCAACCAGGCTATGGCTAAGGAACTTCAGAAGCTTAAGGATATGATATCCAGCGTGCCATGAGTGGTCGGTCCAATCCCTGAAATACCATAAGGAAGCCACAAGTTGTCCAGATTTGCTCCACCTATTTGTGATGTTGAAGTCCCAAAACGATTTCAAACCCCCAACATGAAGGTGTATGATGGGACAACTGATCCCGAAGAGCATGTGGCTCAATATAGGGAGAGAATGGAAATCAATCCAATTCCCGAAAAACTTAAGGAGGCTTGTCTATGCAAGGGTTTCGGATCCACACTAACAGGATCTACACTTAAATGGCTGCTAAGTCTTCCTCCCTATTCTGTTACTTCTTTTTCGCATTTAGTTAACTTGTTCAACAGCCAATTTTTTTGTAGTAGGAAATTTGAGAAGTTAACTAGTGATTTGTATAGAGTTGTCCAACCTTATAATGAATCCCTTAGGGATTTTGTTACAAGGTTTGGCAGGGAGGCCCTAAAGATCCCTGGTCTTGATATGGCTACGGCTGTTGAAGCATTCAAGATGGGACTTCAAAGGGGCTCCCCATTTTATGACGATCTTGTGATGACTCCATGCAGGACTTTAGATGAAGTCAGAAACAGGGCACTCATATTTATAAGACTAGAAGATGACAAGAAGATCCAAGAACGGTTAGGAGCTCCAACGAAACAAGAGTCACCTAACCAGAAACAAGGATCCTCATTCAGGAACAACGACTCAAAGCCGTACTCAAAATCCAACAATCAAAATGTCCGGGTAGTTGAAGAAGGAGAAGATGACGAGGACTACCCAAGTATTTCCGAGTATTGCTTCTCTGTTGATACCCATGGTTTGATTTGTGCCATGAAGGATCTTGGAGAGAAAGCAAGGTAGCCTCGAAAAAATGAGAAAACAACATCCTTCAAAGACAAGTCCAAGTGGTGTGCATTCCATGAAGACTTTGGCCATCAGACAGAAGGTTGTATTGGTTTAAGGAGGGAAATTGGATACCTCCTGAGCAAAGGTCATTTCAAAGAGCTCTTGGGAAGAAAAAAGTCTAAGATCCAGGATCCTGAAGATGTACCAGAAAAAGAAACTCCGCCCCCACCAAACGCACAAGTAATCAACTTCATCTCCGGTGGCTCAGATATATGCGGTACTTCTTTCTCCTTAGCAAAAAGACACGCCAAAGAAACAAAGTTGGAGAACGGAGACCACCCAGTCATATCCACTACTTTGACGACTGACAAAAGAATCTTCTTTGACGAATAAGATAAGACAAGCATCCAGGATCCTCACCACGATGTTTTGATTATAACTTTATTTATTGCTAACCATTATGTACGCAGCATCCTAGTCGACGGTGGAAGCTCGGTCAACATCATCCAACATGACGTACTACAGAAAATGAACATCCCGGACTCAGAAATCATCCCAAGAACGTCGGTGTTAGTGGGTTTCAGTGGTGAAACCAATAAAACATTAGGGGACATCAAACTCCCAATATACATCGAAGGGTTAAACTCTTACCAAAAGTTTTGTGTTATTGACAGTCTTTCTTGTTGCAACGTTATTCTTGGCAGGCCTTGGATACATGGAATGAAGGCTGTAGCCTCTACTTACCATCAGTGCATCAAACTACCAACTCCTTGGGGAGTAGTAATGATAGATGGTGACCAAGTGGAAGCCAAGAATTATTATTCTTCATCAATGAACCCGACAGCTAAACAAACGATAGCATAGCAATTACAACAACATCCTAGGGACGTGCTGGAAGCTCGGGAGCGAGATGTAAAAGAAGTATCTTTAGATCCTGAAGATCCAGACATGAAGGTGTTCCTAGGATCCTGTATCCCTGAAGAGATCGAGGAGGATATAGTATCCTTCCTAAAGCAACGAAAATCCATGTTTGCCTTCAGACATTCAGACATGACAGGTATTTCTAAGGAGGTAATTACTCATAAGTTGGGCCTTGATTATTCTATTAAACCCGTCCATCAGAAGCGAAGGAAATTCGCTCCTGAGAGGAACGCGATCATACAAGAGGAAGTTGAAAAACTTCTTAAGGCCGGTATGATCAGAGATGTTAAGTATCCTCGATGGTTGGCTAATGTGGTTATTGTTTCTAAAAAGAATGGAAAGTGGAGGGTGTGTGTCGATTTTACTGATTTAAACAAGGCATGCCCCGAGGATCCTTTCCCGTTACCACATATAGACTCCATGGTGGATGCAACGGCAGGGCATGAGATGCTTACCTTTATGGATGCTTCCTCTGGATTTCAATAAATTCATATGGAACCATCTGATCAAGAGGATACAACATTCATGACTCCTACCGGCATATATTGTTATATTGTTATGTCGTTCGGACTAAGAAATGCAGGGGCAACATATCAAAGATTGGTCAACATGATGTTCAAGGATCAGTTAGGCAAAACCATGGAAGTCTACATAGATGACATGGAAGTGAAGTCGAAGAGGGCTGAGGATCATCTTAGAGATCTTGAAGAAGCATTCAATATCCTTGATCAGTACAATATGAAACTGAACCCGTCAAAATGCCATTTTGGTGTTAAGGCTGGAAAGTTTCTAAGATACATGGTGACCAAAAGGGGAATAGAAGCGAGCCCCGAGCATATAGAAGCCATCATTAATTTAAAGTCTCCCGTGAATGCTAAAGATGTCCAGAGACTGACGGGAAGAATAGCTACTCTCAACAGATTCATTTCCAGATCCTCAGAGAAGTGCAAAGACTTCTATGATATCTTGAGGAAAAATAAAAAGTTTGAATGGACTCAAAGGCATGAAGATGCACTAAAGGCTCTTAAGGATTATCTATCCTCGGCGCCTGCTTTGATGAAGCCAATAGATGGTGAGCCGTTGTCTTTGTACTTAGCTGTGTCAGGTAATGAAATCAGTGCTGTTCTGGCCAAGGATCATGAAGGACAACAGCACCTGGTATATTATGTAAGTAAAAGCCTGTTAGACGCAGAGGTCAGGTATTCTCACTGTTTTGGACAAAAATCAACTAAGGATCAAGTATCCAAATCTGTTATGTGAGATAAGGTGCTGACTTGATAATGACAAGTGTATAAGCGTGAGATTAATGAACACAAAGGTTTGATCACGAGGGAAAAAACCCTTAACCAAAATAGTCTTACTTCGGTCAAAACTTATCAAGGTAATCTTTGATAAAATGACTTCGGTCAAGGATTAATAAGATAATCTTTGGCCGAATTACTTTAGTCAAGAATCAACAACGTAACCTTTGGTCGATGAGTATGTGATTATCGTGGTCTCCGGCACAAAAAACCCCCGGACGGTGAAAACTATCACCATCAAATATATTGATAATAAAAAGGTGATTACAATTGCGGTGGAGTATATGATCGAGATTACAAAGTATGCTAGTGTGTAGAGAGAATGCTTGTTTCTGCTCTAGTGTGTGTGTAAGTACATGTGATGAATGATAACCTAATCGATCATAATCTCAGTATATAAAGAAAAGAAATAATAACTATAAGTCCTATTTTTAAGGAACTACTCCACTAGCTGCTCCCATAACTTTGACCACGTGCATAAAGGAGTCTTGTAGCAAAAGTTTAGGCAGACTTGGTCATACAGCCGTTATACATAGCTCTGGAACTCTTCAGAAAGATAATTGATCCAGACATGTCTTCAAGGATAACATATCCTCAGTACTCAGCCATTTGTGAGTCAACAAGAAGTCCTATAAATCCGCCATTATCCCCACTAAACGTGTTACAGCCATTTGACCACGTGCTGCAGGTGCCTTGTAGCGAAATATTAGGTAGACCACGTCCTATAGCTGTTATACCTATCAAATATTAACCTACACATGAGAAACAATCGTTAGTAATACCAACTACTGAGGATCCTTGATCCTGACAGGATCTGTCTAAGGATAACTGATCCTAGAACATATGTCAGGATAACGTATCCACAGAGTCAAATTTCCGTGCCCTAACACTCACCTTGAAATATTAATTCTTGTTTTGATTATGGCCTCAACCAAGTTGAGACACTACTTTGAAACACATACTATTATTTTAAGACCTAATTATCCTGTTAAGAATGTGCTTAGAAACCAGAATTGTCAGGAAGGATGGCCAAATGGGCTGTGAAATTGAGTGCATATGATATTCAGTATGAGCCCAGAACAGCCATTAAGTCACAAGCGCTTGCAGACTTTGTGGCTGATTTCAGTAGTGATATGCAAGAGGAAGCTGATTTGGAGGTTCAACAACTGGAAGAAACCAAGGATCCTTGGATCCTCTTTACTGATGGAGCATCCAACGTAAAAGGAACAGGATTGGGTATCCTACTGAAATCGCCACAGGTGGACATAATACCCCAGTCCATTGCATGCGCATTCCAAGCCACCAATAATGAAGCGGAATACGAAGCTCTGATCGCAGGTTTGCAATTAGCTAAACACATGAGGATCAGGTATCTTCAAGTATATGTAGATTCTTTATTGATGGATAACCACTTTAATGGCTCATATGCTGTTAAAGGTGAAAAACTAATCAAATATCTAGATGTTATGAAGGAACTATCAAAGTTCTTCGATTCTTTTAGTATTATACAGGTACCAAGAGAAGAGAATGCTGGGGTAGATGCCTTAGCAAATTTAGCTTCATCATTGAAGATTCCAGAAGATATGAAGATCCCAATTATCCATGTACTCTCACCAGCAATAGGAGAACAAGAAGTTGGGGAGATAACAACTGGCAAAGATATTGTGTCTTTGGATCTGTTATCCTCTAGTAATCAAGGATCTTGGATCCTCCCGATCAAGAAGTTCATTCAAAATGGAGAGATTCCAGCCACAGAGAAACCTAAGTCCTTCAAACTTAAGGTATCACAATACATTTTATTAAATAATATTTTGTATAGGAAATCTCTTGCTGGTCCATACTTAAGATGTATCGAAGATCCTGAAATTCAAGAGGTGCTCAAAGACTTTCACGAAGGAGATTGCGGTAATCATACCGGAGGTAGAGCCCTATTCTCTAGGATTCTGAGAACAGGATACTTCTGGCCTACCATGAAGAGAGACGCCATGGAGTACTCAAAGAAGTGCGAGTCATGTCAAAGACATGGCAATATTCTGCATCAGCCAGCAGAGCCTATGTATCCTATATCCTCATCATGGCCTTTCATGAAGTGGGGCATGGATATCGTGGGTAAGCTACCTAAAGCGCCAAGAGGAAAAGTATTCATGCTTGCAATGACTGATTACTTTTCAAAGTGAATAGAAGCAGAAGCTTTCGTTCAAGTCCGCGAAAAAGAGGTGATATCCTTCATTAAAAGAAATATTATTACTAGATTTGGTATCCCTTCAGAAATTATTTGTGACAATGGTTCCCAGTTTATCAGGAAAAGAACCACTAACTTTTGTGACAGTTGGGGCATTAAGATGATTACCTCCACATCAATTCATCCTCAAGCTAATGGTCAAGCATAATCAAGTAACAAGATTATTATCAACAACTTGAAGAAGAAACTAGGATCCAAGAAAGGCAAGTGGGCCGAAGAGCTACCATATGTTCTTTGGGCTGATAGAACAACACCAAAGAATGCAACAGGTCAAACACCGTTCTCATTGGTGTTTGGCTCAAAAGCTGTAATCCCTACGGAGATGGTGGTTCCTACTTCCAGAACAAGCATCCGTGATCCTCAAGCTAATAACGAAATCCTTCTCCAAGATCTGGATACTGTTAATGAGCTCAGAGACCTAGCTAAAATCATAATTGCAGCATATCAACAAAGGGTAGCTAGGGCATATAACAAGAATATCAGGATTCGAAGATTTCAAGAAGGAGATCTGGTTTTGAGGAAAGCTTTCCAAAACACAACTAATCCAGCAGATGGAAAGCTAGCACCCAAGTGGGAAGGCCCCTACTTGATCGAGTCAGAATCCGGAAAGAGGGCATATCACCTGCTGACTATGGAAGGCAACAGGTTACCTAGAGCATGGAATGCTATTCATCTCAAGAAATACTTTTTCTAATCAGGATCAAGTATCCTCAGAAGGATCAAGGATCCTGAAATTGGTAAAATCTATCCGATCAGTTATTCATTTCAGATTCTTATTAATTTAAGGATAATATGTTTTTAACGTTTGTCGTTTTCCAAGTTTTAAATAACAATGCAGATTTCAATAAGAGGTTCAATGTCAAAGAGGTTGGCCACCTCTCCTTCACACTTAAGGTACTTTACTATTTCCTTGGCCTAGTCCACGATTGGATATGACCCCCGATGGTCATATCCCCTAAGGTTTAAAGGTTTTCACCTTTCTTATAAATTAGAGTTTCTACACTCTCGCCTGGAGCGCACGCTATCCAACGTATAGTCCAGGGCAGCGGGACCAGTACACGTTTAGTGGCTGACAATTTTGTTGTCTTCGGCTATATGGAGGATCCTACGATTTATGGTAGACGTCCCATACCACCGGTTTATAATGTTTTCACGTTATCTCACGTTTGGGCTAAATCCCGGTTTGGGCGAGTCCCCAGTTAACATCCGTATCTTTGGGCCAGTCCCCAATTTGGGCTTGTCCCCAGTTCATTGGGCTTGTCCCCAGTTTGGGCTTATCCCCAGTTCACGGGCTTGTCCCCAATTACACGGTCTTGTCCCCAGTTGCACGGGCTTGTCCCCAGTTTATTTGGGCTTGTCCCCCAGTTTGTTGGGTTTAATCCCAGTTAATATCATAAGTTATTTGCATCAGGTATCCTAAATTCAATTACGAGGATCACAAAAGGATCAATATTTATAGTAAAAGGATATACAGCCGAAAGGGAAGTTCCCAAGGAAACTCCATGATGACAATTATATCCAGCTTGTCAAATCTCATCTGTTTTGCAGGAAGTTTGATTTCAAAGACAAAATGACAGCTGTGATCTTATCACAACCGCCATTTTGGGGGCAATTGTTAGTGCGCGGAAATTTGACACTGTGGATATGTTATCCTGGCATACAATATGGATCAGTTATCCTTAGAATATGTTGCAGATCCTGTCAGGATCAAGGATCCTCGGTACTTATTATTTATTAACGATTTTCCTTTGTTATCTTGATATTTTGGGCAGGTATAACGGCTAGTTACCAATTCCAACCTATAATCTCGCAATCAAGTCAACAAACCGCGTGGATAATTAAGGAAAGAATTACAATGAAGAAATAGAAGGAATGACTTGATTAGTGGCTAAAAAATAGGAGTTTACTTATTGTATTTCAAGTATATATAGAGGCTATGATCAGCTAGGAAAAACGGACACAATCCACTGCGAATACAACAGCAATACACACACACACACTTAGAAATCATTGTATTACTGATCATAATCTCCACCATTGTAACCCGATTTTTGAGTAATAAAGTGGTGATAGACGATTTGTCATCACCCGAGGTTTTTGTGCCGGAGATTATTATAATCACGTACCATCCGACCAAAGATTACCTTGTTAATCCTTGACCGAAGCAATTCGACCAAATATTACCTTGCTAGTTTTTGACCGAAGTAATATTATCATAATCAAGGGCTTTTCCACGTAACAAATCCTTGTGTTAATCATTATTTCGCTTACATATCCATTATTATCATCATAGCACTAATCCTCACATAACAGATTTGGATACATTATCCTTGAGTGATTTTTGTCCAAAACACATGTATTGTAATCTTTTGTACCGTGCTTAATAAAAATACCCTAGTTGCAGCCCGTGGACGTAGGTCGCCTTGACCGAACCACGTAAAATCTCGTGTCTCTTATTTATTGCTTTCGTTAGTGCATGTGTGTTTGTGTTTCCGCTGGGTACCGACTCTGTTTAATACCTAACAAGTGACATCAGAGCTGAAGGTTCGTTAAATACATGAGGTGCACTGAGACGAGAGCGAGATTATCTTCGGTTTTGTAAGTCCTGTTCGTAGACTCTTGAAAGCTTTGTAAGTGTTTATTTTGGGGTGCACGATATTAAAGAAAAAAAATAAAGGAAACATTATATTTTTTTTTTGGAAAGCATATTTGTTATTTTTTTGTGAAGATCTCACGTCCAAACAAAAGAAAGTGAAGGTTTCTTTTTTTTCTTTTGTCTCTGGTACATTGCATGGAAGAAAATAATTCGACAATAACAATATAGGGTTTTACTTTTATAGTTTGAATCCCTTGGAATTAGTGTTAGGCCACGATTTTTATACTGATGATCCTTTATCCTTGACTGTCTTATGGATAGAGTTTATTCTTGAAATATACGTCAGGATATAAAGGATCGACGATCCTCGGTATTATTTGTTTACTAATGATTGCGTTTAGTATGGTGATGTGTTAGAAAGGTATAGCAACTTTAAAATGTACTTGTACGAGTTATCCTCACGAGACATCCTATAGTTGGAACATGGATTCAGGATCCTAATTCAACATAGCTGATTATGAACGAACTCTCTAGAAGATTGATGTTTAAATATCAACAACGGCTGTGTGACTCATTCTTCCGCTTATTTCGCTAATGAGTGGCTATTGGCACGTGGTCAAAGGTCGTGGAGCGGCTAGGTGGAAGACTTCCGGATAAATAGGAAAGATCGTTATTGTTATTATCTTATTTAAATGAGATATGATCGAGTAGGAAAAAGACACATGTACTTACACACACTAGAGCAGAACTAAACACTCTCTCTACACTAGCTTTCTTTGTAATCTCGATCATATACTCCATAAACACTTGTAATCACTTATTGTTCATTAATAAACTCGACGGTGATAGTTTTCACCGTCCGGGGGTTTTTTGTGCCGGAGACCACGATAACCATATACTCATAGACCAAAGGTTACCTTGTTGATCATTGACTAAAGTGCTTCGACCAAAGATTATCCTATTAATCCTTGACCGGAGTTATTTTACCAACGATTACCTCGATAAGTTTTGACCGAAGTAAGACTATCGTGATTAAGGGCTTTTTCCCTCGTGAGCAAACCATTGTGTTCATCGATATCACGCTTATACACTTGTTACTATCAAGTTAGCACCTTACCTCACATAACAGATTTGGATACTTGATCCTTAGCTGATTTTTGTCCAAAACAATTTGGCGCCCACCGTGGGACAATTGGTGCTATAATCCATATTATTCTCATCAACCTTCATTTTTCCATAACCTAAACACTCACAATGGCCTCTCAATCAACCTCTGCGTCATCAACCATGCCATCGTCGGTTTCTCTCTCATCAATGACCTTGCCACCGATGCCTCCGCCAATCACGGGAGCACAACGAACTGCTGCTGCTGGAAGCAGGATGCAACTACCAGTCTTTCCAGAGCTC
Organism: Bidens hawaiensis; assembly: GCF_021521415.1. Taxonomy (NCBI): domain Eukaryota; kingdom Viridiplantae; phylum Streptophyta; class Magnoliopsida; order Asterales; family Asteraceae; genus Bidens; species Bidens hawaiensis. Next base: position 30,481 of record NW_027500432.1, read on the forward strand.
GAAAACCGCTGCTGCTGCCCCGGTGGTTAATACTGACAGTGATGTTTCATCTATGTTTTCGCAGGTTAAAGAATATATGTAGCAGCAGAACAAGACCAACCAAAGGATCCTTCGTGAGATAGAAGATCTCAGGAAGAATAATAGGCCATTAGAAGATCTCACTCCCTTGGTACCCAGGATGCTGGATTTCACCAGTCCAGGATCCATGGCTCAGCCTTCGCAGGGATCTTCACTGTTTCAGCCAGGATCCTCTATCCTGCAACCGGGGTCCATGGGTCAACAGGTTCAAGGATCCTCAGTGTTTCAGCCAGGATCCTCTATCCTGCATCAAGGGTCCATGGGTCAGCAGGCTCAAGGATCCTCAACCTTTCAGCCAGGATCATCCATCCTTCAAAAAAGGTCCATGGGTCAGCAGGCTCAAGGATCCTCACTCTTTCAGTCAGGATCACATATCCTTCAACAAAGGTCCGTGGGTCAATACGCTCAAAGATCCTCGCCATTTCAGCAGGGGTCTTCGGTCATTCCACCAGGGTCCTCTGGGTTATATGTTCAAGGGTCCTATAATTCACAACCTCAAGGGTCCTTCTTTCAGAATCAAAGATCCTTAGGAGTCCAGCACCTACGATCTTCCGAAGTCCATGATGGGGATATAATCCCCATGCAGACCATTGCTTCTGGAGGACACACTCTGATTGTTGACTCCTCTTTTCCCAGATACTCGTCTGGAATACCAAACTCCACCCAGCAGAGAGGTAATTGGTACGATCCTATATCTTTAGATACTAACCATGTTCCCATGCAAGATTCAGGCATCAACCAGGTCATGGCCAGGGAGTTACAGAAGCTAAAGGATATGATATCCAGTGTCCCGGGGGTGATACGTCCAATTCCTGAGATACCGGAGGGAAGTCACAAGTTATCCAGATTCGCTCCGCCCATATGTGATGCTGAAATTCCGAAGCGGTTCCAAACTCCCAACATGAAGACATATGATGGGAGCACCGATCCTGAGGAACATGTTGCCCAATATAGGGAAAGGATGGAGATTAATCCTATTCCTGAAAGGCTCAAAGAGGCTTGCCTTTGTAAAGGATTTGGAGCCACACTGACGGGAGCTGCACTAAAATGGCTGCTAAGCCTCCCCCTTTCTCGGTTACATCTTTCTCTCATTTAGTTAATTTGTTTAACACTCAATTTTCCTGTAGTTGGAAATTTGAGAGGTTAACCAGTGATTTATATCGTGTTATCCAGCCTAGTGATGAATCCCTTAAGGATTTCGTTACCAGGTTCGGCAAGGAAGCTCTAGAAATCCCAAACCTTGATATGACTACTGCTGTTGAAGCATTCAAGATGGGAATTCAAAAGAGCTCCCCTTTTTATGATGATTTAGTGATGACTCCGTGCAGGACATTAGATGAAGTCAGAAGCAGGGCATTAAGGTACATCCGCTTGGAAGAAGATAAAAAGATCCAAGATCGTCTCGGGGGACAAACGAAACAAGAAACTCCTGAGAAGAATAAAGGATCCTGGAATAGGAACAACAATTCGAAGCCATACGCCAAGTTCAACAATCAGAACGTACGGGCAGTTGAAGAAGGAGATGACGATGAAGACTATCCTTGCATCTCCGACTATTGTTTCTCTATAGATACTCATGGCTTGATTTGTGCCATGAAGGATCTGGGAGAAAAAACAAGGTGGCCCAAAAAGAATGAGAGGGTTGTCGGCTTTAAGGACAAGTCTAAGTGGTGCGCCTTCCACGAAGATTTTGGCCACGCGACAGACGAGTGTATCGGCTTAAGGAAAGAAATTGGGTACCTCCTGAACAAGGGTCACTTTAAAGAACTCTTAGGATCCTGAAGATCTTCCACAGAAAGCAACACCACCACCGCCAGATGCCCATGTGATCAACTTTGTCTCCAGAGACTACGAATTATTTAGAGACTCTTGCGCCATAGAGGAAAGCCCCATAGAGGAATTCGAGCTGGATAATGAGAGAAGACCACTCATCCCCACTACTCGGGTGACTGATCAGAGAGTCTTTTTCAATTCAAGGATCTAGATCCTCAACAAAACAAGCCAGATGTGTCAGCAGTTAATTTCATCTCGGGAGGTTCAGACATATGTGGAACTTCTTTCTCCGCAGCAAAAAGATTCGCCAAGGAGATCAAGATGGATAACGGAGATCATCCAATAGTGTCAACCACATTAACAACAGACAAGAGAATCTTCTTCGATGAGGAAGATAAGCTGAACATTCAGGATCGTCATCATGACGGTTTGATTATTACTTTATTTATCTCTAACCATTATGTACGCAGGATCCTGGTGGACGGGGGTAGCTCAGTCAACATTATCCAGCATGACGTCCTCAAAAAGATGAACATCCCGGATTCAGAAATCTTCCCTAGAACATCGTGCTAGTCGGTTTCAGTGGCGAAACCAAGAAGACATTGGGGGACATCAACCTTCCAATTTATATCGAAGGGTTAAATTCATACCAAAAATTTTGTGTTATAGATAACCTTTCCTGTTGCAATGTTATTTTAGGTAGGCCTTGACTCCATGGAATGAAGGCCGCAGCTTCAACCTATCACCAATGCATCAAGCTACCTACTCCTTGGGGAGTTGTGAAGATAGTGGGTGACCAAGCGGAGGCTAGGAACTATTATTCGTCATCGATGAAACCAACAGCCAAGCAAACTATAGCATAGCAACTACAGCAACATCCTAGGAACGTGCTGGAAGCTTGGGAGAAAGACCTCAAAGAAGTATCATTGGACCCCGAAGATCCAGAGATAAAAGTGTTCTTAGGATCCAGTATCCCCAGCAAAATTGAGGAGGATATAATATCCTTTTTAGGGCGAAGAAGATCTACTTTTGCCTTCAAGCACTCCGACATAACAGGTATTTCAAAAGAGGTAATCACTCATAAGCTCGGCCTTGATTTATCTGTAAAACCCGTTCATCAGAAGCGAAGGAAATTCGCTCCTGAAAGGAACAAGATCATACAAGAAGAAGTTGAAAAACTTCTTAAGGTCGGTATGATCAGAGAGGTTCAATATCCTCGATGGCTGGCTAATGTGGTCGTTGTTTCAAAAAAGAATGGAAAGTGGAGGGTGTGTGTCGATTTCACGGATTTAAACAAGGCATGCCCCAAGGATCCTTTCCCATTACCACATATAGATGCCATGGTGGATGCAACGGCCGGACATGAAATGCCCACCTTTATGGATGCTTCCTCTGGATTCCAACAAATTCAGATGGAACCATCTGATCAAGAGGATACAGCGTTCATGACTCCAACCGGCATATATTGTTATACTGCTATGCCGTTCGGACTAAGAAATGCAGGAGCGACATACCAAAGACTAGTCAACATGATGTTCAAGGACCAATTGGGCAAGACTATGGAGGTATACATAGATGATATGGTGGTGAAGTCGAAGAAGGCAGAGGATCACCTTAGAGACCTTGAGGAAGCATTCAATATCCTTGACCATTATAACATGAAACTAAATCCGTCCAAGTGCCACTTCGGTGTTAAGGCCGGAAAGTTTCTGGGATATATGGTCACAAAAAGAGGAATTGAAGCAAGCCCAGAGCAGATCGAAGCCATTGTCATTCTCAAGTCTCCTGCGAATGCCAAAGACGTCCAGAGACTCACCGGAAGAATAGCAGCCTTGAATAGGTTCATCTCAAGATCCTCTGAGAAGTGCAAAGACTTCTATGATATCCTTACAAAGAACAAGAAGTTTGAGTGGACTAAAAAACATGAAGCTGTGCTTACAGCCCTGAAGGATTACTTATCCTCGGCTCCAGCTCTGATGAAGTCTGTGGATGGAGAATCCTTGTATCTATATCTTGCTGTGTCAGGAAGTGCAGTGAGTGCAGTCTTAGTAATAGATCATGAAGGTGAACAACATCCTGTATACTATGTAAGTAAAAGTCTTTTAGATGCGGAGTCCAGGTATTCTCATTTAGAAAAAGCTAATTTTTGCACTTATTATGGCTTCTACTAAACTGAGACATTATTTTGAAACTCACCCTATTATTTTGAGAACTAACTATCCTGTAAAGAATGTTCTTAGAAAACCAGAGTTATCAGGTAGAATGGCTAAGTGGGCTGTAAAGTTAAGTGCATATGATATCCAATACGAGCCAAGAACAACAATCAATTCTCAAGCACTAGCGGACTTTATGGCTGATTTCACTAGTGATCTACAAAAAGAAGCTGACTTGGAAGTCCAACAACTGGAAAAGACCAAGGATCCTTGGATACTCTTCACAGATGGAGCATCCAACGTGAGAGGAACAGGATTAGGGATCCTACTGAAATCACCACAGGGGGACATATTACCCCAGTCCATAGCTTGTGAGTTCCAGGCAACAAACAATGAAGCAGAGTACGAGGCTTTAATCGCAGGTTTGCAATTAGCCAAAAGCATGAGGATCAGGTATCTTCAAGTTTATGTAGATTCCTTATTGATAACTAACCACTTTAACGGCTCGTATGCTGTTAAAGGTGAGAAACTAATGAAATATTTAGATGTTGTAAAGGAATTATCGAAATCCTTCAAAATATTTAGTATTACACATGTACCGAGGGAAGAAAACGCTGGGGCAGATGCCTTAGCAAACTTAGCCTCATCTCTGAAGAATCCTGAAGATTTGAAAATCCCAATAATCCACATTCTCGCGCCAGCAATAGGAGAACAAGAAGTTGGGGAGATAACAAAAGATAAAGAAATCGTGCTCTGGGATCCTTTATCCTCAAATAACAAAGGATCATGGATCCATCCTATCAAGAACTATATTCAGACTGGAGAAATTCCAGCCACAGAAAATCCCAAGTCCTTCAAGCTCAAGGTATCCCAATATATTTTATTAGATAATATGGTATATAGAAAATCTCTTGCAGGTCCATATCTGAGATGCATCGAGGATCCTGAGATCCAAGAAGTACTTAAGGATTTTCACGAAGGAGATTGCGGCAATCACACAGGTGGAAGAGCGTTATTTTCCAGGATACTCAGAACTGGATACTTCTGGCCAACAATGAAAAAGGATGCAGTGGAGTATTCAAAGAAGTGTGATGCTTTCCAAAGACACGCGAACATCCTTCATCAACCAGCGGAGCCTCTATATCCTATATACTCCTCATGGCCTTTCATGAAATGGGCTATGGATATTGTAGGCAAACTGCCAAAAGCACCAGGTGGAAAAGTCTTTATGCTTGCTATGACTGACTACTTCTCAAAATGGATTGAGGCAGAAGCATTTGTACAAGTCCAAGAAAGGGAAGTAATATCTTTTATTAAACGAAATATTATAACTAGATTTGGTATTCCCGCTTAAATTGTTTGTGACAATGGTTCCCAGTTTATCGGGAAGAGAACCACTAAGTTTTTTGACAGTTGGGGCATCAAAATGATTACTTCGACTCAGGTTCATCCTCAAGCCAATGGTCAAGTAGAATCTAGCAACAAGATCATCATCAACAATCTAAAGAAGAAGCTAGGATCCAAGAAAGGAAAATGGGCTGAAGAACTTCCTTATGTTTTTTGGGCAGACAGGAAAAATGCAACAAGCCAAACACCCTTCTCATTGGTGTTTGGATCAGAAGCAGTAATTACCACAGAAATGGTGGTTACTACGGCAAGAACGAGCATCCGTGATCCTGAAGCCAACGAAGAAATCCTTCTTGAAGACTTGGATACTGTAGAAGAACTCAGTGACCTGGCCAAGATCAGGATGGCAGCCTATCAAAAGAGGGGATCTGGGGCATACAACAAAAATATCATAATCAGAAGATTTCAAGAAGGAGATCTAGTATTGAGGAAAGCCTTCCAAAACACAACAAATCCGGCTGATGGGAAGCTAGCGCCCAAATGTGAAGGACCATATCAGATTGAGTCGGAAGCAGGAAATGGGGCATATCATTTGCTCACAATGGAAGGCAACAGGTTACCAAGAGCATGGAATGTCATTCACCTCAGAAATATTTTTTCTGATCAGGATCCACTATCCTGAGAGGATATATTATCCAAGAAAAGGATTTAGGATCCTTAAATCGGTAACATCTTTCTGATCAGTTATTCTTTTTTTTTGAATTATTACTGTTAATATAAGGATAATATATTCTTAACATTTTATCTTTTCCAAGTTTTGAATAACCATGCAGGATTATAATGATTCATTTGATGCTCAAGAGGTTGGTCACCTCTCCTTTACATTTGAGGTATTATCTTATTTCTCTTGGCCTAGCCCACGTTTGGATATGACCCCCGATGGTCATATCCCCTACGGTTTAAAGGTTTTCACCTTTCTCATGATCGCCAGTTGTGCACGCTATCCAACATATAGTTCAGGGCAGCGGGACCAGTACACGCTTAGTGGCTGACAATTTCGTTGTATCCGGCTATATGGAGGATCCTACGAATTATGGTAGACGTATCATATCTCCGGTTTATAACGTTTTCACGTTATCTCACGTTTGGGCTAAATCTCGGCTCGGGCGAGACCCCAGTTAACATCCGTATCTTTGGGCCAGTCCCCAGTTTGGGCTTGTCCCCAGTTTGTTGGGCTTGTCCCCAGTTTATTTTATGGGCTTGTCCCCAGTTTGTTGGGCTTGTCCCCAGTTACACGGGCTTGTCCCCAAATTACACGGGCTTGTCCCCAGTTGCACGGGCTTGTCCCCAGAATATTTGTTGGTCTTGTCCCCAGTTTAACGGGTTTGATCCCAGTTAATAATATGAATTATTTGCAGCGAATTTTCTAAGTTCTTACTAAAGATCAAGAAACTAAGGATCCCGGATCCTAAAGCTACTCTTGTAAGGAACATTAAGAGTTCAATACTTCTGGTAACTTAGGTCTATCTGGACCTTCTAGTATGATCTTTATTGATTAACTTAAGTTTGATATTTATTGCAATAACTTTGGATATTCCGGTTAGAAAGACTATTCTTTTAAAAGTTATTTGATTACTAAAGTCTTTAGCTATTTTCGGGATACTTTATCCTAAAATTTGTCCTTTGGGAAAACTTTTCTTGTATAAATTTTATTAATTAATAAAAATGTCTTATCCTAAGATTTATGATTTAAGGATATTCTTCTCTAAATATTTTTTTTATAAGGATATTCTATTCTAAACGATTTTTAAAGATCTTTTATCCTAAAAATCTTTTACTCAAGATTATTTATCAAATTATTAACAATGCTAAACTTATATGCAACAAGTTTTTGAAAATAAATAACAAGTAAATAGTCAAAAGATTTATATATTAATTAAAATAAGCCACAAGGACTTATCCAAAATTCTTAACCCGGATTTCACCATACGAAAAGATGGACCATCCATCCGGGTTAAGTAAGAGTTACTAACAGTTCAAAAGTGCAGGAAAATTAAAAGCATGGGCAACAAAGGCTTCATCCCCACAAACAGAGGATCCCTCCACCTTTGTCACCCCTGCACATTGTCTTAAGGATCATAGATCCTTTATCCTAAATACTATTGTTTATTACAGACCACAGAATTTGTTCATAAAGCATCATAAAGACAAAATAAAACAGGCTCGGGCCTTATCTTTTGTATCCTTCATTGCCCATCGTTGCCTCATTTCTACCTTCAGTTTCATCCAGACCCTTCACCCCGCTAGTTCCTGCTTCGCCCACATCAACCATCACAACCTCGGTTTCCTCCTCGCCTCCACCTAAGTCGATCAAGGCCTGCTTCCATTCTTTGATTTCCCATGAAGACTTATCAAAGGATGGATCATTAGCTTCGGTAACTAATTTGATTCTAGCCTCTAAGATCGACTTAGCTGCCCATACTTTCGCCTCTTCGGCTACCCGGTTGATTTCGTCCTGCATCTGAACGGCCAGGGCAGCAGCATGCGCCTCTATTTCTCTTTTCTCTTTGGTCATCTTAGCGAGGGCCTTCTCCTTAGCAGCAACTATTGATCTCAGCATGGCGAGGGCCTTATCATGTTCTGCAACAGTCTTCTCATAATGATGTCGGGCAGAATCAATGGCCTATGAATGAAAGTAGGATAAGCCAGGGAAAATGTTTGAAATAATGGAAATTGGTGAAGATAAAGGATCCTTACAGAAGAAAGCATGTCCAGGGTCTGCTTTTCGGCATCAAAGGGGTTCTCTGTGTCTGAGCTTTTCTTTCTCTTGGACCCAGACTTTGTTCGGGTTGTGATTGGACGAGGCTCGGATGTAGGAGTCGAGTTCGAAGTCTTTTTCTTGTTAAGCATGCAGTCGATATCTTTGAGGGAGAACTTGGAAGCAGACTTTCCTGATTTTGGGGCACCTGTAATAGCAGATAGCAGATAAGTTTTCAACTTTTAACACTTTTTACTGAGAATTATTATTCTTACTTGACATGATTGATTCTGGCTTTGGTCTTTGAAAAGCTTCAACAGACTTTGCTTGAAAAGTCCTGATTGCAGGATCCAATGACAAAAACCTCCTTACTCTGTCTTCAACTCCTGGAAGATCAGTCAGCAGATCGAAGTTTTCAACTACACAAGTAATAGAAGTTGTTAGCGAAAGAATAAAGTATCCTATTCATGTTACCTAAGGATCCTGGATCCTACCCTTTGGTATCCACTTTTTGGGAAGATTAGTTCCACCCGGAATAGAGTCTCGTCTTACGAAGAAAAATTGATTTTTCCAGAGGGTACTCTTAAGGGTGACTTTGAAAATGGGGTTCTCTTGGGTAGGTTTCGATTTAAAGACGAAACGTTTGGAACCATAGGTAACAAGGTTGTACAGATATGCTAATTCCGCTAAGCCAAACTCGACTCCCTCCTCCACGGTTATCCTTTCTATGGTATGAAGGACTCTCCACAACATTGGCATGGCCTGAATATAAAAAATTCTCGCCAAGTTGAAGAACCTTTGAGTAAAATTGGGGAAAGGATACTTATAACCTATGAGAAACGGTTGGGCCGGAAAGCAAACCCAGGTTTTCGAGATGCTTTCGCTACGAGCTGTGGAATCGAAGGTCAGAAAACTATGTTGATTGGAAAACATGATCGAATTTCATCAATTTCCGAGTCTGTGAATTTACAGACTTCGGAAGAAGGTGATTGAAGGATATTTTGTTAATAAAGTTCATTATGAAGGAAAAAAGAGGAGGAAGAAGATGTAGAGACAGTCGACATATCGAATGAAGACGAAGAAAATAAGATAGAAGGGTACCTGAGAGACGCTTAGATATGTGATTATAAAAGGATTATAATTATCACATATATAGGCGGCACGTAACTATGGTTTGTGGATATCGACCGCCTGACACACGTCTAATCATCTTCTATTTTGCAGGGTTTTGAATTTCAAAATAACAGTTATGTTCCACTGTCACCCGCCATTTTGGGGGCAATCGTTAGGCCACGATTTTTATACTGAGGATCCTTTATCCTTGACTGTCTTATGGATAGTTTATTCTTGAAATATACGTCAGGATATAAAGGATCGACGATCCTCGGTATTATTTGTTTACTAATGATTGCGTTTAGTATGGTGATGTGTTAGAAAGGTATAGCAACTTTAAAATGTACTTGTACGAGTTATCCTCACGAGACATCCTATAGTTGGAACGTTGATCCATGATCCTAATTCAACATAGCTGATTATGGACGAACTCTCTAGAAGATTGATGTTTAAATATCAAAAACAGCTGTGTGACTCATTCTTCCGCTTATTTCGCTAATGAGTGGCTATTGGCACGTGGTCAAAGGTCGTGGAGCGGCTAGGTGGAAGACTTCCGGATAAATAGGAAAGATCGTTATTGTTATTATCTTATTTAAATGAGATATGATCGAGTAGGAAAAAGACACATGTACTTACACACACTAGAGCAGAACTAAACACTCCCTCTACACTAGCTTTCTTTGTAATCTCGATCATATACTCCATAAACACTTGTAATCACTTATTGTTCATTAATAAACTCGACGGTGATAGTTTTCACCATCCGGGGGTTTTTTGTGCCGGAGACCACGATAACCATATACTCATCGACCAAAGGTTACCTTGTTGATCATTGACTAAAGTGCTTCGACCAAAGATTATCCTATTAATCCTTGACCGGAGTTATTTTACCAACGATTACCTCGATAAGTTTTGACCGAAGTAAGACTATCGTGATTAAGGGCTTTTTCCCTCGTGAGCAAACCATTGTGTTCACCGATATCACGCTTAAACACTTGTTACTATCAAGTTAGCACCTTACCTCACATAACAGATTTGGATACTTGATCCTTAGCTGATTTTTGTCCAAAACAATTACTGGTCACTATTGTTGCCACCAGAAAAGTTTTTGCACCACTTCCGTTAGAAAATACAACTAACCACCACCAGCGCTCAGCCACTGCCGTGTGATTGTTAATCAAAGAAGAAGCGGTGTCGACTGCTTCTTGTTGCCGGACTAGAATCGAATATTGAGTGTTCAAGATTCGATTTGTTATTCGGGTTTGCTTTGATTGTGTGGTTTGGGTATTTGTTGATAGGAGTTTCGGGTTGCAAGAAAGGTTTCGGGTTGCGGGTTAGAGTTTTGTTTATTGGTTTTTTCTCTGTTTTCTCGTTTGCGATGTCTGAAGATGGGAAGGTTCGAATCAAAAAGTTTGACGAGACTGATTTTGCATGGTGGAAGATGCAAATAGAGGCGTTACTTGGGGGAACATGATTTGGATATGGTATTGGAGGAAAAGCCGGATAAAATGGATAAAGCCGAAGAAGCAATTTTGAACTCAAAGGACAAGAAGGCTAGAGGTAAAATTACATTGGCTTTGACGAGGAGCGCTGCATTTAATATTATGAAAGAAACCACGGCTCGTGGTATGATGACGGCTCTGTCAAATATGTATGAAAAACCGTCTGCAGCCAATAAGGTGTTCTTGATGAGGGAATTGTTTTTGACAAGGATGCACGAGGGAAGTTCAGTTGCTGGTCACATTAATGATTTCATCTAAATTATGTCCATGTTAGCTTCTGTGGGCATGAAATTGGATAATGAGACTCATGCTGTTATATTGTTTCATTGCACCTTCGTTTTCTCTCTCTTCCGCATTAATTTCATCGCATTAATTGCGATTAGTATATAAAGGGGGAGAGGGTTCTTTGTAATCCACACTTTCAATCTTCTCTTCATCTTTTAAGCGATTTCCGGCGAATACTCATCCTTTTCAGGCAAGCATTCTCTCGAAATCGCTTTCTTCTTTCCTTCACAAGATGTCTCGTGATATTGATTCTACAGCTGATGACAAGAGTACTGCTGGTGAGTGCCAGTGTGCTCTGCCTGGCGATCTATATCGGTACGTCGTCAGGAAGTTCATGCTCGAGTCTCTCGAGCCTGAGTTTCCTGAACCCCACCAGACTGTATACGATGCCCCCAGAGGCAAGATCGGGGTTTATGCTGCATTCTTTGTCTATGGAAATCTTAGGTTCCCGTTGACAAAGTTTGTTTACCGTGTCCTTGAGAGGCACGGTGTTCATTTGACCGAGTTGCACCCCATGGCGATCGCCAAGATTCGCCACTTCGAGTGGGTGTGCCGGATACTGGGCGTTGAGCCCTATGTTGACCGCCTGATGACCTTCTACACTTGGAGGTGCATCCAGGGGTGGTACACATTGACAACCCGGATTAAGGGTTTAAAGATCTGCGCGACCGAGCGCAGTCTTCGCGCGTGGAAGAGGGAGTTCTTCTTCATATCCGCCAGCGCCATCCCCATTGCCATGAAATTCAAGAACGGGTAGGCACTTCCCAGCCTTCACGCCTCCAGCTACCAGGAGGCGGAATGGTTTGCCAAGATATCTCAGGTCCAATCTCCGGTTTACCGGTTTTCGGAGTCCGGGATGGTGATGCTGGGGATGAGCCGGGTGTGGAAGGAGGCTGATGCGCACAAGATTCCAATCGTCCTCGAATACGGTTCGAACTCTGTTCCTTACGGTATGCCTTTTTCCCTTTTGTTGATTTTGATTTTCTTCTAACTTCTTTCCTGTTTATTTCAGAGGGGAACGACCTGCAGTCGCTCCTTAATCCGCAGGAGGCTGATGGTCCCGCCCAGATGGGTACTCGTGCTCTAGACGAGAACGAGTTGCCCATCCTAGAACAAACGGCGGATCGGTTCGTGGAGGTCTATCCGCTAGGCCATGAGATCCTTAGCGCCCGTCAGCCAGGTAAGGCGCTCTTCGACCCTCGACCCCTCAATGTTGAAACCTCTGCTGGAATTCCTCTAATCGTATGTTCTGATGAGGAATCCGCAGATGGTCCTCCGTTGGTGCGGAAGAAGAAGGCTGCTGGCGGGAAGGGGAAGGAGAAGGCCTCCACTGCCGATCCAGCGCCTCGGTCTGATTCGGAGACCGAGAGCGAAGAGGTGGCGGGGAATCCCGGTGGTGATAAGACCACCGCTCCGGAGGTTGCGACTGTCACCTCCAGAGAGCCAAAGAAGACGACGGTGACCGGCGCAAAGAGGCCGGCTCCATCGGGTCCGTCCCCGCCTCTCCGTACCTTTAGGCTCAAGAAAACCCGTAAGTACAACTTTCCTTTAGCTTTTATCTTCATAGCTTAATCCTTAGTCTTTTAACACTTTTCTTCTTTACGCAGGCGTGGATGTTGGCGCATTCCAGGGTGAAGGGCCGAGTAGTACCTCTCCACCAATGACGGTAGGCTTGGTCAGCCTACCTGAGGCGTCGACCCAGGCGCCTGCGCCTGCTTCCGCTGGATCAGTTGCTCACTCCTTTGAGCCGACTGTTCCAGCCGAGATGACGTCACCGCCGGCTGTGAGTGCGATTTTTACAGCATCATTCACCGAGCCGGCGGTTACCATTGCTGCGGATTCCGCGGCAGCGACCGCGGCGGCGACCACGGCAGCTGCTACCATGCCCCCGCCATCGGCAACGGCGGCCGGTCCATCAGGTACGCATGGGGCTTCCCGCCAATCTTTGCCACCTTCCCATCTGCCTGACCTCTTGGATGGATTTCCTTTGGGTTCAGGTGATGGGTTCGGCGGCTATCGGCCTGTTATTGACCCTACAGGTGCGTAGGGTTCTTCTGGCCCATTTTATACATATATATTTTATCATCTTTTCCTAACTGCTTTGTGTTTTTTGCAGTGTCGGATTCCAATGAAGTGTATGTTCCACGATGGAACATTCGCCGAGGAACAACCCTTCGCACCCCTGTGGAGTGCGTGGAATGGGCTCGTCACGCTGCTCCCAGTGGTGCGTTGGGGGAAGCCATGGCTAGCTACCAGGAGGGTAGACTAACCAATGAGCTTCGGGTTCTCCTGGCCCGTATGCAGCCGCGCGTCAAGCTGCTTTGTCGTGAAAACGACAAGTTAAAAGCAGCTCGCCTCAAGGAAGTAGCTCAGGCGCAGGCTGCCCGGGAGGAGAACCAAAAACTTGCCGCAGTGGCTGCGGAGAAGGAGAAGGCCTTCAAGGCCCTCGAGGTTGAAGTTCAGGCTCGACTCGAGGCCCGTTCCAAGGCTGCCCAAGCTGTTAATGAACAGCTTTGGGTGGCTAAGGAAACTGCGAGGAACGCAACCGAGAGGGCCACCAAGGCTGAAGCTGTTGCTGAGCCTCTGCGCGTGGAGAATGAAGAACTTAAAGCCAAATTAGAGGCTCTCCAGCAGGCTCATGATGCCTTGGCGATGGAAGACGCCAAAAAGCTCCAGGAGATCTTGGACCAGAGGGGGGTGCTTGACCATACCGAGCGGAAGCTAAAGGGCGTCGAAGAGGCTGCGGCTAAAGAAGTGTTGCTTGCCAACCTTAACAAGAGTGAAGCCGAACGCGCCCGTAACGAAGCTCAAGCTGCCCTCCAAGAAGCTCTGGCTGCCAAGGAATGGCTTCTTCGAGAAGCGTTGTCTTAGGTAAACTTTCATGTCTTTACGCTCTTCTTTGTAAATAGAAAGGGTGTTGACACTTGTATATTTTCTTATGTAGGTTGTGCATCGGGTCTTCTCAGAGACATCTTACGACGATGCTATGAGCGCAGCCCTCAACGCTTCTCACGAGGATGGGGAACTGGCCGGCTTCCTGCTTGGTCTAGGGTTCGTTGAGAAAGGCGTCCCGCCTTCCAACTTCCCTTTGTATAATGTGGATACTGAAGCTGCTTATGACCAAGCAGTGAACCAGTATGCTGCCTTCCCGCATCCGGTGGTGGAGAAGGTGAATGAAGTTGCTGCTGCTGATGATGGGCTAGCTATCCTTAAGGCTTTCCTTGAACAGCCACGCTCTACTGATGGCGCTGGTCCAAGTGGAAGTGGCCCTGAAGCCTGATCCTGAAGATCCCTTCCCGCTGCTAGGATAGATTTAGTTTGTATAGATTTACTTTCTTGTAGGCGGGTAGTTACCCGGCCATTCTTGTAACGAATATTTATGAAATACAAATCTTTGTGCGGGTAAGACCGCTTCTTTCATTGGATTCCTTGCTTTGTAAACGTTATGACTTGCATACTTTAGTTTAAATTAGCAATTTTCCAAGTGTTTAGAATAAGTTAACCTTTGAACGTGGTAGATAGGTGTGAAGTTTTGCTTCCTCTTCCGTGATTGTGTGGGTAGGACCGTCACTTGCACGTAGTAGGATGGCTAAACTTTACCATCTGACCTGCGTGTAGGTTTTCCTCATCTTTTGAGGATAAGTTAACCTTTGAACGTGGTAGATAATAGGTGTGAAGTTTTGCTTCCTCTTTCGTGATTGTGCGGGTATGACCGTCACTTGCACTTAGTAGGATGGCTAAACTTTACCCATATCTGACCTGCGTGTAGGTTTTCCTTATCCTTTTTAGGATAACCTTTGAACGTGGTAGATGATAGGTTGAAGTTTTGCTTCCTTGTTCGTGATTGTGCGGGTAAGACCGTCACTTGCACTTACAAGGATGGCTAAACTTTACTTACATCTGACCTGCGTGTAGGTTTTCCTTATTTTTAACGTTGTGTTTATGCGGGTTTTGCCGCCTTCCACACGTAACGACTTACTTCTTCCCCATTTATGCGGTGAATACCGGCACCAGTGTGGGAAGTTCATAAGTATAAAGGTAAAGTTAACACATTATGAAAGGAGAATCATTTCCATTAGAAGTGGCTCTAGGCCTTTTCTTTACAAGTTTTGGAATTGATCTACATATAACATTTGCGTAATTGAGCTCCATTCCATGTTCTTGGGATGGGAGTGCCATCGAGCCTTTTGAGCCGGTATGCGCCCTTTCCCAGGACTTCTTTGACAATGTATGGCCCTTCCCAGACCGGGGCCAGCTTTCTTGGGCGTTCTTGGTTCGAAGCCTCGTTGTTACGCAGTATGTAGTCTCCTACTTTGAAGTTGCAGAGTTTTACCCGCGTGTTGTAGTACTTTTGCATTTGTCGCTTGTAGTTCTCTTCACGCACTGCGGCTAAGTCTCTGCGTTCCTCGGTTAGCATAAGATCCAACCGTCTTTCCGCATCATTGTCTTCTGGCTGAATCAAGACCCTTGGTGAGGGTAAACCAATCTCGACCGGGACCATGGCTTCAGTGCCATAAGTGAGGCTGAACGGGGTTTCTCCCGTACTGGCTTTCTTCAGCGTTCTGTTTGCCCAAAGGACGTGCGGAAGCTCATCCACCCAGCCGGATCTGTGTTCCAAGAGTCTTTTCTTGATGCCTTCGACGATGCTCTTGTTTGCTCTTTCCACCTCATCATTACCTTGCGGGTGTGCCACTGAGGTAAAGGTGTGGGTGATTTGAAGTTCTTTCAGCCACTGTTGTAGCTTCTTGTCAGCAAAGTTGGTGCCGTTATCGCTCACCAAATTCTGTGGAAGTCCAAAACGACAAATAATAAATTCCCAAATAAATTTTTTGATATGTTTAGTTTTTTTTTTTTTTGCCTTTTTTGCTTGAACGTTTAAACTTTAAACCTTAAACGTTTAAATGTTTAACATTTAAATGTTTAAGGGTAGGAATTTGGCTTGAACATTTAAACCTTTTGTTTTGGATTTTTTTGTTAACTTAGAAGTTATGAACTTCTAAAGTTTTTTGAACACCCAGGACTTCTAATTTTTGAACGTATTAGAACGTTTAAAGATATTCATTTTTGGTCAGCACGTTTAAAGATGTTTATTTTTTGTCAGAACGTTTAAAGGTCTTCAGTTTTGTTCAGAACGTTTAAACGTAATATTTTGAACCCTAATAAGAGCTCGATTGAGTGCATTATTTCTGCAATTTCATAATCGATTGATGATCTAAATACTTCTAGACATCAATTCGACTGATTAAATCATCATTTTTTTGATCAAATTTGAAGATTTCTTGATGTTCAACGACGTTCGATTTTGATTTGGTTTTTGACTTTAGAGATTTCATACTTTAAGCTGTTATTAGAGTTTAGAAATTGGATGAGATAGAGCGATGAGTTTCGAATTTGGATCAGAGTCGATTTGTAATCGATGAATTTGATCGCGAACTACTGTTGGGTTATTTACGAAACTGCCACCGCGTGTTTTTAGTCTAACGTTCTAGAAAGTCGCGTACGTAAGGTATGATAATCCATTATTGTATGTTAACCCACCCCTATATATGTATACATACCACACACATAATAATAATAAATCCAAAACAATGGCAGGCGACAAAAAATAGTCGCCTCTACCCTTTGTCGCCCCCTATCATCGCCCCCCAGCGTGGTGTTCCTCTAATTTGTAACCCCAGATCGCCTCTTTCCTCATCTCATTACGCAAAGCCTAAGTCGGGTATCGGTATTTCAAAATTTAGTTTTCTATTACAAATGCATCATAATCATATTAATTAAAAAAAGTCTTTTATGAAAAAGCCCTAAAACGAATTTCGAAGATCTATCTATCCTGTTTCAAGTTCAAATCGGTTGCAAATTCATCTGCTTGAATGCTTCAGCAGGCAGCAGTAAAAAGGTATGCTTTTGCAACAAAGCCCTAGCCTTTATTAGATCTTTGATTCGTTGAGCTGTGATGATAAATATTTATATTTAGGGTGTTTTTTAAATATGTTGTTGTGTATATGCATTAATACAAAGTAACGATTTTGAAACAACAAATAAATTTAAAGTTGGTTCGCGGGTCGCTCGATTCGTTTACAGCATTAAATAAATAAATGCCAGAGGTGGTATGATGGTCGGGTACTTGGGTTTGATGTTTATTGATAGTAATGTAGCTTGTTGATTCTTTAGTAATACAAAATTTCAGGTTTTGGAGCCGAAGAGAGTTAGAATGAATGTAGAAGACGATAGACTAAGTGTCTTGCCAGATGATCTGCTCCTCAAAATCCTGTCTTTTGTCGGTTTAAAAGATGCTATTGGAACTAATGTTTTGTCACCCAGATGGAGGTATCTGTGGAAGTCAATTCCCCATCTCGATTCCTCAAGTGAGGACTTCTCTACGACGGATGAGTTGTCCGACTTTGTTACACATGTTCTGTCCCATCGCAATAATCAAGCTCAGTTGTCTTCTTTCAAGCTTTATATTCGTGCAAAGTACGGCCAGGATGTTGCCCTAAGGATTATGAACCATGCATTATCTCTCAATGTTCGCCAACTGAACATTAAATGCTTGTTTACGTACTTTCCCGATTATTTTGGGAAGATTATCAATATTCCCCTTTCTCTTTCAGGTTCTCAGACTCTCAAACATCTCACTTTGAGTTGGTTTTCTGGTGCTGATTACCTCATACTCGCATCAACACGGGAGTTTTCATCTTTAACAACATTGCATCTTTATAATATTATATTATCTGATGGCTTTCTTTCCATGTGCCCCAACTTGGAGAACCTGACTTTACATCACTGCAAAATGCCGGGATCAGAGGTTTTAACTATTTGTCATCCTCGACTTTCTAATCTCACTCTTCTAGACGCAAATATTGGAGCACTTACTGTCAATGTGGTTACACCTAAACTGAAAGATTTAAGTATCACAAAATATTGTGGAGAATTTCGAATTATTGCACCTGATCTTGCTTCCTTGCTCATTAGAGGTCGCTGTCCTTGCATGTTCTCAACAGATGGTTTCCATTCTTTGGAAATAGCACAACTCTCTTTACACAGTCTAAAGTCAGCTAGCAACTCAAATGGTTATACTATTATTGGTCTGCTGCAAGAGTTCCATAATGTCAAATTTCTTTCACTAAGCGTGGATGTCATTCAGGTATGTTATCTTACAAAGATTAGCTGTTCAATAAATCAAGAAAGTAAAATAGATTAAGGGTAGTTATTTTTCAATCCAATGAATTGTTCTGTATTTTGTATATGGTTTGCTTTCTTAAATAGAATTTTCTGCAGCTTCTAAATTCATGCGCGGAACTAATCTCACACCGACCTTCTCCGCTAGCTAAATTAGAGAGTTTGAAGATTCTTTCAAAAATTTTGTGTGTGATTTGGCACAGTCGCATGAAAGTTTGTATGTCTACTAAAGTAAGAAACTATTTGCTAAATAGTTCTCCAAAAGCCACCTTGACCGAGGTAATTCATATGTTAATTTATATGTTATATGATCATCAAAATTAATGCGTTGCTTAGAGAATCGTTTAACCAACTTTATGACATAAATACAGGTGCTGCGAAAGCATTGTTGTGATGTTGGTGCAGGTGCTGCTAGAGACTCTATTTAGCAAACCAACTTCAACTGTTTGCACCACTTTTTTATATAATATAATTTTTATGTTTGTAACTGTTTGTTATGTTCAGAACCAACATAAGTTTATCTTGTTATGTTTAAAACCAACTTTAAGTGTAGTTAGTCTTGGTTTAAGCACTATTCAAATTGCATAACTGAAGTGTCTGGTGGTGGCATAACATTACATGCACAAGTCATGAGTCTCGGCATCAAGGGGCTGATAAGTCAAGGACGTACCAGTGTTTAGTTAATAATCGAAATTACATGTTTAACCAGAATTCTTGATCAATGGCAGAACGTTATTAAAACAATGCAGAAAATTGTTTACAAAATATGCAAAAAGTAAATGTTTAAAATAGAAAAGGCAGAATCAGAGTTCTGCAGTTTAATCATACCACTGTATATGTGATTGTATTATTTTGCATATTTTGAACCATTTTCATGCATTTTTTTAAAGAATTTTACTGCCGTTATTTGAATTATTATGGATATATTGAACTATTTTTCTGCAGTGTGAGGAGGCTGCTTCAGTTTGAAATTGATCAAAACTATGATATATTACTTGAGGATTTACACGAAACATTTTGATTATATATACACGCTAGAAGCAGCCTCCCTATCCCCAAGGATAGAGGTAAAGTTTGCCTTCATCCCACCCTCCCCGAACCCACCCTACTGATAGTTTTTGCTATTTGTGGGATTTACCGGGTATGATTGTTATTTTGGTTGTATATACACAAAAATAAACTTCTTACAATTTATCATTTTTTGTGGTCATAAAGACGTATGCAACTATGCAAGGGTATGCATTCACATTCTTACCAGTGTTAGAATAGGTTAATGCTATTTTATTTATCTAATGGGTCAAATGGGTTAATACTAGTTATAATCTAGCTGTCTTACAGGTCAGACATTCAAAACTTATTTGAAAGTGGAATGTGTTTCTGCAGATTTTGAGATGTTAAGTTTCTGCAGCTTTTGAACTTCCTTTCTGCAGATTTTTTCACCCAACGTTTCTGCATTTTATTTGAACAATTTTGTGCATGATTTTTTTAACTATGTTTCTGCAGATTTTTTTTAACTTTCTGCATTCTTTTTAATAATTTTCTGCAATTTTTAAACAATTTTCTGCCCTTGATCAAGACTTCCGATTAAACATGTAGTTTTGATTAGTACGAGTTCTTATTAAACAATGGTACGATCTTGATTGATCGCGGGGAGTTGAAGGGTTATGAAATTGGACAGTTTTTGGTTTATAGCGTAGGGAGTTGAATGGTGGGGAAAAGGACTAAAGTGCCCCCCAAGTGAAGGACGCATCAGCATATATAACAGAGAAACAGATTTTGATTTTAAACTTTTGGCCCTAAGTTGTCAAAAGATTTTTTTGGGACTTAAAATGGTTGAAGAGGCCAAACAATAGGGACCAAAACCGTAATTTACACCGATAAATATTTTGTACACGTAAGAAAAATATACTGTCATGCATGCCTGACCCTCCTATGCAGGTCTGATAGGATTTCAATGTTGTTGCTATTGTTGTTGGTATCGCCAAAATTTTTAATGACCATGACCGGTGGCGGATAGGATGCTATTTTTTCGTTGTTCAAATTTTTCACAAACGAACATTAGAATTTATGGGTTGGGGCATGGAACATAATATGTTTCTGCACTATTTTCAGGTTGGGACCAAGCATAGTGTCATGCATGCCTGAACCTTTTTTTCAGCATATTTTTTGCACTATGTTTCTGTGTTTTGTTTTAACATTTTTCTGCATAAACAACACTATTTTCGAAGCGGCTTAAATTCGAAATGGGAGTTGCAAGGTGCATTCGTCCGTTGACCACAGAGGTGCAAAAAGTATTAAACTCTTTGAATAATTATAAAGTTATAAATACCTTTTTCTTGAGAGCTGGTGTAAAAATTTCATGAGGTTATTCGTGGGGTGCAACCTCACATCGTACCACAAAGTTAGTTGCGCCCATGCTTTCACTCGCCCATGGTGTTATTCGACATCTCGTTGTGAGCAAAGGAAGCGTCTGGTTGCACTAGTTGTAACTATAGACATGTTGTCAACATTAGGAGGTCATTCTGACTTACATAACAAGATGTATGTTTATTATGTTGATAATTCCAATGCTGAAATTGATCAATCTTGCAATGACAATGACGCATCTCATTCGAGATATAGAGGTTGATAACAACAATTGGCTGGCAATTGAGAAATACATAAAATGGTGTTCGACTTATGTTGCATTCAAGATACAAAACATTTCTTTTTCAATTTTGGTTAAGGGGACGAAGCCCCGTAAAAGTTTTATGAACTTTTAGAACATTTCCTCTTAAGTAGTCATTAACATCACACAACTACTACAATACCTAATGCCATAATGACCATTATTCCATTGAGTGAGGCTGATTTACCTCTCACGTGATGGGCCTGGGACGGTCTGGCGTGGGCCGGTTTGCGTGTCCGGAACAACACGTTTTGGAACAATAATGACCATTATTCAAACTAGCAAACTTTTTAAAAATACCAAAATACTCAAATCAGAATACACTTATGAAAAATTCTATAACATTCTACCAACTTGAGTTGGCTGTGTTAACAGGCTGCAATACTACTCTTACTACGCTTGGGCATTAAATTTTGGAGGGGTTAGGTCCTTAACGAGTATTAAAAGTGTGAGAATTGAAAGTTTGATTCCTTGGTTAATGGGCGTTAAAGTATCTCTGGGGACTAGTTAACGGGTGTGTGTTGGTTAATCGCTAATGTGAAGTTATCTTGAGTGAGTATACCTTATGGTCTAATTAGCTTCCGTAAAAGAAACATATTTCCTCTTTCGTGTTTCTTTATTCCAATAAACTCAGCTAAGTTAAGCCCAAGTTACACCGTATTTTCCTTGGGCCCAACACATAAGATCCATATATTTAGTCTACACTTGTTTTCCCATACATGCTCGTAACCCCCACGCCCCACGGTGGTGTCCTAACCATTTAGGTGACCTAAAGCGGAACAAAAATTAGAGGCCTTTTTTGCATTGTCTTTGTGATTTACAATTTGAAAATTATTCAGTTGTCTGATCCATTAACAAAGTTTGGTCCGTTAGCTATACAACACAATGCAAAGTTGCAAACTGCTACAAAATACATGTAATTTGCTAATGCATATTTTAGCTTAAGTTTTATCCGATAACTTTGATACAGAAATATCTTAGTATACATTTATGTAAGTAACAAAAAAAATTACCCCTTTACAATACAAATGCTAGAAAGAAAATTACATCGGATATAAACAAAAACAAATGAACTGAATGAATATGGCATGAGAGAAATATAAATAATTGATAACTATTCCTAGATCAATATTGGGAGCTAGATCTGCAGAAAGAGTAATGAAACTAAACATTTTTGTTAGCCCAAAGGGGCATGTCCATTGGCTGCAAATAGAAAAATAGAAAGAAAAAAAATGCAGACATCCTGAAGATTCAAACTTGAGTACTCACGATTCCAGGCAACAATCCTTACCAATACGCTACAACAAAGCCATATGCCAACCATATTATCTAACTAGTATAAAATAGAACTTTGGTGTCACAAAATGGGCTATTTTTATTTTATATATATAGTAATGGTTTTGATAATATATGCATTGGTGTTGGTGGGATGGTGTTGTCGGTTAGGAATATTGTTTGTACTAGTTTGCATCTAGGGTTCGAATCCCTCATGGCGTCAAATGATGGTTTCTTTTGTTTAATTGTGTTATTTATGTTTTTTTGTATATGGTATAATGGTTTGTCATGCTGCGAATGATGGTTTCTTTTTTTCAATTGTGTTATTTATGTTTTTGTGTACGTTGGCATTTTAAAACATATATGGTGGATCAAATTAATGGAGGATTCGATCTTGTGGATGAAACATAACATAACTAAAGTGATTGCCCAATCCTTTTAGTATGATTTCATCATGTATATTTACGTATATGTGGTGATCTTTTGTTTGTGGCTCAGTTGGCTTTTTGTCTTAGAGTGTGTTTGGGGGATTTTAGAGCATTCTCAACCTATTTTTCAAATTACGTGAGAGAGTTCTTTATTTTTTTTAGAGATTGTTAAAACTTAAAAGTGATTATGAGAGGAGAGAGAAATTGTTACTGTTTTGTGGTTAAATTTGGAGAAACACACTGTTCACCTCTATAAATTTGTAATATTTTTTAAAGTAGTTGTGAGTGAAAGAGAGGGAAAATGTAATGATAAGAGTATAAAAAAATATTATTTAATTAAAAATGAGAGACAAAAGATTATGTTTTTAGTGTAATTATAGAGATGGAGAATGGATAATGGTTTGAGAATGCTCTTAATAAAATTAATCGTTCAAAAGAAAAAACAAAAATAAAACATTTCTTCCTGATTGAGCACCTATGCTTTTGTTTTCTCTAAATGTCACGCTATTAGTCTTTCAACATTAGCTTTGGTGTGGACTAGATAGTTGTGTTGTTAAGTGAAACCGACTGAATTTGGATACAATCATCGCATTTTGTTTTAGTATCGCTACAATAATGGAAACAGGCCGAATACCAATTTTATTTTTATTTTTGTTTTTTTTCTTTTTTAGTACCGGTATCTTAACGAACACGACGAAGGCCGAACAAATCTGTATAGACTAATCGCCTCAACGTCCGAGATCGACAACGCTTGGGGTTTTCCAAAGCCAGAGCTTTACTGACTGACGTCACCCCATTGGTCCATCTAAGTTTTTACATTGTTTTTGTTTTAGTTCCGATGTCATAACGCACATAATTACCAAAACTGTTTGAATCCGTGCGACTTACTGCCTCAAATCCGGGACCTACAATGCTTGGGTTCACCAACGCCCGAGTTTTACCAACCTGTCCGACGCAACGCGCCGGATAAAAACACCAGTTGAAATACAATTAATATACATTACATATAATGATATAAATTATTTTATATTTCTAAAACGAGGCCTCAAAAATTTGGGGGCCTAAAGCACTGGCTTTACTTGCTTACACTGTTGGGCCGATTCTGTTTCCGGGTTTCTTTGGGCTTCGGGTAGGTCAGGTCGGGTTTTGAACGGGCAAATGTGTAACATGTTCCAGTGGGCCTGGTTCCGGGTATAGGTCATGGGGAAACCCAATACCAAGCCGTACCTGCAAGTCGAGTACGGGTAGGAACCAGATCCGTGTCAGGTGCACTTAGTCATCTGGAATCGAGCATTGTGTGCACCTCTCTCTGATGATAACTATTGATTAAAGCCCAGTGGGTCCAACCAATTCAAGAGTTAGTATATGCCCAAACTAGTTTAACGTTCAAGTTATAGCAATTACAGTCACAGAACCAGTGAGAGTTATGTGAATATCTAGATTCCACATCTCAAGTACTTATCTATAATTCCTTGTTTATATAAATGTGTGCTAGCTTCTGCCCTAATCTCTATTAATGATTATTTATTTTAATATCTGCAAATTGCCTTTTTGCAAGTCCTAAGTACTTTTAAAAATACCCTAGACAGCATCCCATATTTTCCAAATAGTATCTTTGACTTGTAAAATGTCAAAGTTGACATATCAGAATTGAAAAAGGAGAGTTCCATACCTATCACCAACTTAAAGACCAAACTACCCTCCATGAAGAGTTAAACAAAGGTGATAAAATCAGTCTTCTACTCGGTCAAGTTTATTAAAGATACAAAACATTTTGGCAATAGGGAAGGCTAATATTCATGATTCATGGTTTGTGAGTTCAATATAATAAACCATCCACCTACTGAACTCTGAAAGATTGCAAGGGATACATACTTATATAAAAAAGAGCCCATAGATGCATCAATGCATAATACATTAAGCGGCACGACCTAACATTAAAAAGATTTAGTTCAGATTTCATAACATTAAGGTCAGGAATATTAATATCATTTGTCATAAAAAGGAATTTAACTAGGTTTGTATGACGTTTTTAGGTGCATCAAGCTGTATGCATAACGATGCCCTGAACTCGTTTGCAACCACAAAATGAAGCATTTCAATAGAGCTAGTGCATTTTGGTTTGAAATATCATCGCAAAATGAATGCAACATAGAAATGAAAACTCCATATACCACCATATGCAAAAAATAACATCAAAATATCAACAATAGGAGTCAAGTAGCAAATTACAACTTCTTGTCACTAGGGCCTGCATCTTCTCTTCATAGGTAACTGCGATATACAAGTGTCAATCATTATACAGCAAAATGATAATCAAAATTGCTATATGTAAAACCCAATTAATACATATAAAATGTCACATAAATTTGTAGATGTCACAAACCTATTATCCAAAAATTAAAGAACGAAGCACTGCTTCACATTCCTTCACTTTTTCCTAAAAAAAAACAGAACAGTACTCAGTATGATATAATCAACAACACAATTAATATATTGAAAAATAAATGCTATAACCTTATCTGTTAAACGGTAAACTAGAACAGCAGAACTTTGGGTAATCTCACACAACACGAAGACCAAAGCAGCAGCAATGTCATGCACTTGAAACTGAAGAAAGCGTGCATCTACAAAATCACAAAAATGTAAGAGTTTGTTACAAAAAGCATTGTATGTCGTATGTCACATTGTTTTAATGACAATCACCTGAAAGTACTCGCATGATCAAGGAATCTGAAAACCTTTGGACTTTTTTCTGATCACCTTCAGTATTTCTACCTGTAGCATCGCTCAAAGCATCACTCGAAACAGATCCACCAGATAACTCATCACCCCCAATTGAATCGTCCCCAGATGAATCCTCCTCGGAGAGATATTGCTTAATATCATTATAACCAAACCGAAGTCGCAAATTCTCTTTCAAATACATGAAAAGAATATAGAGTGTTGCTGGACACAAATTCCAGTCCAATGTTTTGACAAGATAAACTTCATAATAATTCCAATCGGGCTTCAACGCACACAACAGCTCCAATTCTGGAAAACAGATATGACACTTCTGAACGACCTTTAATGCTAATCGGTAGCAGGCCGCAGACCACAAATCAACAACACCGAGCTTCGCCAATGTGGATGGACCAATCTTTGATAAAAGCACATTAAAGTAGTACATCGCGATAGCACAAGTGAGAGGATCAAACACTAAATCTCCTGATATCTATTAAAAAACTCAAATAAGTTGTAGGAAGATAAAATAGATAATCTACACTTACAAAAGAACTCACCGAAATAATTTTTGCAAAGACGCCTTCCCGAAATTTTGCAAATTCGGTTTGGATAAGTGCTTGTTCATAAGACACAACTTGAAAAGACATGTTAACAAGCAGTTCATAAGCAACTTGAAAATGGTCACACGTATCTTCTCGGTTGAGCTCAAAAGGTGTATTATTATCTACAAAAGATATAAAAAAAATGTTGCAATAATAATGAACTAACAAAACAATGATACTTCATACTAGTCTTAAAAAACTACATGACATAAATATACTGACCGTGGAAGATAGCAAAATAGGGATGACTCAAAGCAGCTTTGGCTGAAATCCTATCAGCAGGGTTGTACTTCAGCATTTTCTGAAAAACAAACTTATCAGCATTTAATAGAATCAAATTTTTACTCAAAAGGCAGTCATCCTTATACCGATAAAAGATCAACACCATCAGGTCCAAGTAGAGGAACGACAGAAGTCAAATTCAGAGGTTCGCACCGAGGATATTCATTTCCCCAAACCCTTAGGCGATTAGTAACCTCTGGCCACTCCTCCTCAGTAGGTGTACCAAGCAAGCTGCATATTAACACAAATATTGAATATCAGTCAACAGCAAATAAATACTTAAGACTACCAAACCTAGTTAATATTGGTTCACCAAAGAAGCCAAACCATCGCCAAAAACTAGTCATTTTAAGTTAATGAAATACCTGAATATACGACCCAATTGCTGGATCTCACTACCACCAGGAAACAAAGGCTGCCCTGATGACATTTCAGCTGTCCAAAATTATAAACCAAATTAGTACCACTACATAATAATAACAAAACCAAACCTGAATATCAATATCAATATATTATGCAACATCAATATAGTAATGATACAAATCAGGAAATCTACCTATTATAATAACGTAAAAAAATTGTGACACATGTCATTGTCTCAATCCTTCTCGCTAATGAATTCCCGCTCATTCTATCAACCGGGTCTTTTATGACCCATAACCCTACCCTGTTATCTTTTATGTGAAATCCTAATCACCAACCCTAATTTTTTCCATCTCTCATCTCTTTTTATTGGCCGGTCATCGAATTTTTATAATCTGTCAATTGCTCATCAACGGGGCAAACAGTAGCAAGAACGCATGGTGATTGATTGTTCACATGCCATCATTGTCCCATGATTTACAAGTATGTATAAATTTTCTTTTCTATATAGTTAGTTGTATGAGAGAAATTGAGAGATTTAAGTGACACCACCGTACCATCTCTTACGTTAAATAATTTTTTTTTTCATATTTTTATGTCCACTAAAAATAAAAACTTTTTATGAAATCTACAGAGAACAGGGTTTTTACAACAAACTGATTGGTAAAGTTATTTGTTTGCTTAATCATGTTGGTTATTTGCTATTGTTACGAACATCAAACTCATTACGGCTTCTATTTTGATTAGTGATTATTTTGTAATAGATTAACATCTTATAGGGATTAGACCAGTGTAATAAGCTCTCAACTAAAAAAAATCTTTATTTATGTTTCAAAAATAATAATTATAAGCTATGGTTCTACAATGATCTATTTGGAATCAGGGGTGGATGAGACATTAAAAAAATGGCTACAAACACAGTATAATACATTTGGTAGAGAAGGGTAAAAATGGAATTATCTCAGTCAATGGTCCGGTCACATTGCAAGTATAATTGGTGCATGAGATAAGTTGAAGATTTGGTATTCATAACTGTTTTTGTGAATGTTACATATTGCAGATTTGATTTGCAACTGATTGTTGATTTGTGAGGTGAATTTTTTTGGTTTAAAATCAGAAATTAATTGATAACTGATCTCAGTTTAGTCTCAAGTTAATTGTTTGTAAACGAGTTATGTTGGTAGAACTGATATTACATTATTGAAGACACAACTATTTAAATGGAAAACATTTGACATCCCTTAGAATATAATAAGGTTATTTATCCGCAATGTATATTGAAATAAAGTTTGTAAGATCGATATATAATTTTATGGTAATAGTTAACTTTATACTTATTTAAGACTGAATGCAATTAAATAATCATTACTTTTAAAATGAAAATACAGTTTATACTTTTATTATTAATAAACAATCATACGACACAACCTAAAAATACTAATATTGGATAAAGATGAAAAACTATCCACACGACTGCAAATGCTATGTACAAAGAGATTTTTGTAAATTTGTAAATTGTAAATGTAAAACTTCTTTATAAGTTGAATAGGTGGAAGTATCAATACTATCCATTTTTTACATACATTATTTAACTATTATTTAAATTAAAATCTGTTTTTTTCTATTTGATAATCTCGTGTATTACACGGGTTATATTATATATCTTTAACAATAAGATGTCAAATTAAAGAAATTAACAATACTAACAAAATATGCAGCCAATTGCCCATATATCAACACCCGTGAACTTAACAAATGATCCCAACAGCACCTCGGGAGCTCTATACCAAAGTGTAACAATCTACAAAATAAAAATAGACAGTATAATATAATTCTGACCAAAACTATTAACATCAAATAGAAATAGAAAGAAGATAAAACCTCATCGGTATAGGGTGTGTCCGGAAGAGTAAAGGCTCTCCCAAGACCAAGATAAGCAATCTTGAGTGTCACAGTCCCCTCGTTTTCTTCTATCAACAGGTTTTCCGGCTTCAAATCGCGATGAAGAACTCCGAGGCTGTGGCAATAAGCGACGCCTTGACACAATTTATATAAAATCGTTCGGATGTTAGAAGGATCAACTGGTTCGGCACCGATGTGTATCTTCAAATTGGTGTCGATGTACTCCATCACGATGTAAACGTAATTATCATCGTGTTCAACGTCAAGAAGACGAACCGAGTGACCGGAGCTATTGAGCGGTTTAAGTAATCCGATTTCTCTGAGTGCGGTCTTCATCATCGCATTTAATCCTCTTTACTGCTACAATTTCACCGGTTTTTGTGTTCTGTACACGGCTCCTTGCAAACCTTCATCGATAAACCCTAACTTTTGATATTTTTGATCCATAATAATCCGTGAATGAAGTTGAAATTGAAGAAATGAACAATAATCGTTGAATGGAGGTTGAATTGAAGAAATGAAACAGAGAGATTGGGGGAAATGAAATGGTTAGGGTTTGTTATTGTAAATGTAAATGGTTGAGAATTATATATATTATTCATTATATGATGAATTATCCGGTGAGCGTCGGCGTATAGTAAGATCAAATCAACGGCGATCTAGAACTGAGGATGTCGTCGCTTCGTTAGCTTCTAACAGAACGGCAGTGGTTTAACATGTTTTGACTTGTTATTTTTATTGTTATTTATTTCAATTTTAATTGTTATTAAAATATATTAATAATAAAGTTATTTAATATATTTTTCATTTAAAGCCCCAATTGTTATTTTATTGTTATTTATTTCAATTTTAATTATTATTAAAATATATTAATAATAAAGTTATTTAATATATTTCCATTTAAAGCCCCAATTCAAGTAATTGAACGTTTAAATAAAATAAGGCGGGATTTCTTTTGGGGAATTGGGGGACATCTTAGAAAAAATGAAGAATTTATTGGGATTGTTGGGATCGAGTGATGGCGGATAAAAAACAAGGTGGTCTTGGTCTTGGCTCGTTAAGAGACATCAATTTATATCTGCTAGTAAAATGTGACGCTTCAAAATGAAACCGATACAACTTTGGAGGCGAGTCATTTCAGGGATTCATTTTAATGAGAAAGGCATAAAACTAACTCCTTTTGAAAGGAATAATCTGTAGTTTGGAACAATCTTTCTATAATTGATGACAAATTTTTTGAAAAGAAATATCATACTACTAGATTTAAAAAAGCAGTGTTGGCAATGGTTTTATTACTATTTTGTGGATCGATAAATCAGTTGAAGATTAACCTCTTTGCAGCCGCTTTCCCGCCTTGTTCAAATTTGAAGGGCATAAAAGATGCATGGTTCGAGACATAACCGTGGGAGGCTCATCATTGACAGTTGGAACTGGTCATGGGTAAGTGAACCCACAACACAATCTAAAGTTGATGAACTATGCGCTTGTTTTAGATGTACTTCTTGGGACCATTTTGGAAAACTGTGAAGATAAATGAACCTGGTGTCTTGAAAGTGATGGAAGCTTCTTTACCAACTCAGGGATGTATTTACGCAAAGTGAGTAGTACTATGCAGCCTACTTTTGTCATTGTTTGGATTAGGTAGGTCCCTCTAAAGGTTAACCTATTTGACGGAAGACGGAAATGGGAAGATTTGCTACCACATATACCCTATACAAAAGAAATGCCATTGATGTGATGCCTGTTATGCGAAGGCAAAAGAGAATCAGGAAAACACATCTTCCTTTCTTATTATGTCACATCGGTAATATGGAAATTTGTTAGTAACTGGTGTGAGATTCCTCCAATATATGATTTTGAGGTTCGAGGACTTCATAAAATTCACTTAACTAGTGGCGCACAAGGAAACAAAAGAAAAGCAATTCAATCGGTTCGAGGCTTTCTTAAAATTTATGTCATATGTAATTTTGTTTTAGGTGTGATTTTGTTTTGGATGTGTTGTTCTAGTCCAACTCCTTGCTAAACTAGGTGTGTATTTTCTAATAAATTTGTCATTCAAAAAAAAAATAATAATTTACATGTTTGGTGCAAAAACAAAAGTTCTTAAACAATGGAGAAAACTACGTAGTGACAAGTTGTCACTATGTAGTTTTGACAATTTGGTCATCATGATTAGATTCGTACGTGACAGAAAAAATATTTCCGTATTGCCGTTAAAAATTTTGAAAAAATTAAAGAAAAAGAAATTTTTATAAAATAGCACGAAAACAAAACCAAAACTAGTCTAACCTTCCAAATGATTTATTTTAATATCAATATAGTCATTAGGGTATTTAGGATGCCTTACGTTATTAATACTTTCAAAGTTTAGTTTTTAATAGCCAATGTGTTTATGTACCAACGTGAAATTAACTTTTCTTCATGTTACTTAACTTTTTTATAATAGATCGTGAAACAAAATATTTTCTTGATAGACATGACAACTGTGTAAAAAAGTTAGTTAGAATATGAAAATTATATAATTATTAGTTTAGAGAAGAAATAAAAAGAAAATATGTGTTTCAAAGCGAAATGTTCTCGGACTCGAATACTTTCCCCATGTGTCTTGGTCTTTTCTCTTTCTCCTATACTGGTGAATTTTCATTGTTTTTTGAT
Organism: Bidens hawaiensis; assembly: GCF_021521415.1. Lineage (NCBI taxonomy): Eukaryota > Viridiplantae > Streptophyta > Magnoliopsida > Asterales > Asteraceae > Bidens > Bidens hawaiensis. The sequence continues at coordinate 61,571 of NW_027500432.1, forward strand.
GAGTGATTTTGCATCTTTTTGATTGATTTTTTTTAATGGCTATGTATTATAAACAAAGCAAAAACGTGCAATAAGACATATTCCCAACATAAAAGAAAGAAAAAATAGAAAAGGACAATGTTATAAAGTTTCATGAATATTGGATTTAGACTTAATCCAAAAAGAGGTGTCTTGTTAATCATCTTCAAAATTATAGTTTCCTAAAAGCATTTTTTTATGGAAGACCAGTTAATATTAACTTATGTTTCAAAACAGATTTCAAAAGATAATCACGAAAACCGCTAATATTAACTTATGTTTCACATTTTTCGTCATTGTTGTACTTTCAAAATTTAGCATTCTCTTACCGAGGTGACTCCAACCATAGTTAGAATTTTTAACCATAAATAAATCTGAGTCCAAATAAAATTCTTCTGGGGACTTAATATTGACAACAATAAGTGATTAACGGAGTCCACGGTTGAAATTGAGTTTGGGAATCGTGGAGTTCGAGGACGAGTCCGTCTCCTTTAATAAAGTTAATTAACGTATACGTATATATTCAAAAGAAATTACTTACGTAAAATAACACCCCTAAAAAAAGTAACACATCAAAAGATTATTTTAATATTAAAATAGTCACTATCTAGGTCTTAGTGTCTTAGGAGATACCTCATGTTATTAATCAATATTTTCAATATTTGAAGTATTTATAGCATGTACCTTGGAAGCCCATCGTGAAATTAGATAAAAAAAAAAAAAAGTAAACTCTTCGTTTTCTCTGACATGCATGTCTCGAGGATACAAACCCACATCTAGAAAATTGTAAAACCTTAATAATTAGTTAATTACAAAACCATAATAAATAAACATCCTTTTTAACAAATACATAAATAACTCTCGTCACACCACGACTAGGTAGTTACGGAAGCGTAATACAAGAATGTAACAGATAACACTGGTATCAACCACATTTTTATAAAGAAATTCAACAACTAATTTACATCATATTACATTGGTAGGTACTATGTTTACAAACTAGATGAAAAACACATAACCAGTTCTCGGTTCCTTATTCATTAGTACGTATTTGCATCTATTCACAGCTATTCAACTTTCCTTTTAACACCAAGCACGTAAGCAAATCATTCCAACTTCGGCTTACCTGAAAAGCATGTTAAAACGGGTCAACTACGTCTAGTTGGTGAGTTTCAAGTTTCACGAGTACGAACAAAATCAGTATACGAGTTCGTAAAGTTCACAGTACGTATGTATATAAGTATGTGTATGACGTATTATACTAAGCCACAAGTGAAACCGAGACATCTCGCACTGCATGGCCACCCTTGCCCATGTACTCCCGTTGGCATTTAACAGCCACTTTGCCCCAAGTATGTACTATGTCTAACACCACATAGCATAATGTAATAAGTATAAATGACAATGTGCAACTGTGTAAACAAGTATATCCGGCATACCCCACCGGCGCCTCCAGTTGGGTTTGTCAAACCGATAGTACTATCAACACGTCACTGGCACGAAGTTAATCACTTGTGTTTGTGGGGACTTTCAAGTGTTAGTACTTAGATAATTCACATCACCACACGTTTTCAAGTATATAAGTATATGTAAACATGCTTTCCACCCCAAAAGTTCGTAAAACAGTTTAGAAAGTGGGGTCGTGAAACTCACCTTATTGTAGTTCGAGCAGGTAATATACGTCAATAAGTGTTATGCCTCGATTATACCTCGTATCCTATAATCGGTATCGTACTGTTAATACTAATACAGTGTTTAAACCAGATCGGGCTGTATAACAAGTCTGGTTATAGCTGTTAGGCCCAAAACATGAACATAGTCTTAGATTGTTAGGGATGGCAACGGGGCGGTTTCGGGGCGGGGAATGCCAATCCCATACCCGCCCCGGTTTATAAAACCCATTACCAAAACCGTCTAAAAACCCGCGGGGACTAAACGGGGAATCCCCATCGGGGATTCGGGGAAAACCGCGGGTATTCGGGGAACCCGTCTAGCATAAATGGTTTTTAAACGGGCTAAATTCCCCGTGGGGATCCCCATTTAACCGTCGGGTTCACCGTTTAAAACCCGATTGTAAGAAAATGATACAAAATTACAATACAATATTAATACACAAAAAGTTCAATATCCAAACACATTACACATACAAAAGACATTATTAATACATAAAAATGTTTATTTCTCCCATCACAACGGAAATTAACTTCATGATTGATCCTTCTTACACGTCCATACCGCACCCATTCAACCATTCAAACACTTGTCACGCCGGATTGCTATGATAATCAAACATTAACATATTAATTGGAAACTATATAAGAATCAATGTTAAACCATATTAAAATGTAAACGATAAACCATATATATATGTATTACCTCAATACCATCGTCACAATCATATTCAATAGTTTGGCAATATGCCTCGGATTCTTCTGAACAAGTTGCTATATTCATATCACAAAAGTCAAAGTTTATATAGTAGCTAAGTTAAAAATAAAAAATAAAATGTTTGTTTACCTTTGATTTCATTCAACAACCAACTTTGGGCGCACATTAACGCTTCCAATGTTTTTGGATGAAGACGGCTACGATGTGGACTTACCAATCTACCACTTGTACTAAAAGCGGACTCGGAAGCAACGGTAGATATTGGAATCGCCAATATATCTCGAGCAATCTTTTGCAACCTTGGGTACTTGACACCATTTGTTTTCCACCAAGCTAAAAGGTCAATCTCAGTTTCTTTTATCCAAACTTTCTCTTGTAGATACAAATCAAGCTCCGTTGTGACACCTAATATATAAATAAAGTTAGTACAATTAATGAATAAAGTTAAATTAATGTAAATAATAAGTCATACCCGAATGATTATCCTCTTCAACGAATGTGAAGTATTCGTTGAAAAATCTTCCACCCCCCGCATTGTTTTGACTTGATCTCACACCATCATCCCGTGAAGTTCCTTGACTGTAACTTTCATAATCTTGAAACAACCTATATACAAGCTCCTTAAGTTTTATTATCGCACTCTCCGACTTTTCAGAACCATATATCTTTGGAAAAGCAAACTCCATTGCTTTCAATTTGTAACGAGGATCCAAAACTGCTGCTACTCCCATTACCCCATGAATAACCGACCAATATTTATCAAACTTAACAATCATCTTCTCTGCCATCATCTTGATCATAGGGTCTCGATCTTCTTTCCATATACCAAAAGAAGATTTAATTTCACATATTGATGGAAAAAAGACATTCGCTGTCGGATATTTAGTACCCGAGAACATCAAAGTCAGCTCATAAAACAAACTCAACTTATCACAAATGCTTGAACCTAATTCCCAATCTCTTTCAGTTGGCAAAGTTTTATATTGGGTTTCTCTTTGCTTTAAACGTTTGAAAACTTCCTTGTAAAGAATAGCGACTTTCAACATTAGATATGTCGAATTCCAACGTATTTTGCAATCAAGAGGTAACTTTTTTGAACAATCTATTGCTAAATGACGAGCAGCTTCCTCAAACTTTTCTACTCTTTTTTGTGTTCCCGTCCAAAAAACAACACTCTCTCTAATTCTTTCGATTCCTTCACCAATGACAGATAAACCATCTTGAACTATTAAGTTCAATATGTGCGCACAACATCGCATATGAAACAACTCCCCACCTAGAATCAAAGAGCTTAAAGACAACTTATCCAATAAATAGTGAATCATTAAATCATTAGTGCTGCAATTATCAACTGTTACTGTTGATATCTTTCTATCAATATTCCAATCACACATTGATTGATATAACACCTCAGCAAGAACTTCAGCAGTATGTGGAGAAGGTACATAAATAAACCTAGTAAAAGTACATTTGATAAAACATTCAACATATTAAAGTGGCAATTAATAAAACAAATTTTGAAGTATACCTCATTATTCGGCTTTGCATTTCCCATTTCTCGTCAATTAGATGTGCGGTAATTGACATGAAACCTTTCTTTTGATTACCTGATGTCCACATATCCGTGGTAATTGCAATCCGGCTTTGATTTTTCTCCAAGATCCTTTAATAAATCAAAGATATAAATTAAAAGGCAATTAAGTAATAACTAATTATATTAAAACCAAATAATTAATGAAACATACCCCATTGTCTTTTCTTTTTGAAAGTCATAAATCTTCAAAATATCACTCTTTAAGGTATTTCGTGATGGAACCTTAAATAAAGGTTGTAGTCCGGTCATAAACTTTCTAAATTTATGATGTTCAACAATCACAAGAGGATATTCATGAACAATAACCATCTCGGCTAGATCTTTCCTTGACTTGTCGGGATCAAAGTTTAAACAAGTTAGATTTGTTTGTCCGTCGGTTGTTTTTTGTCCCATCCCCAATACTTGTTGACGTATATCTCTTTGGTTTCGTTTTGGACAAAATTTGTTATAATGATCAAGTAAGTGGCGTGTTCCATTCTCACTCTTAGCTCCTAATTTTCTCTTGCAATAGTGGCACTCCGCCTTGTCTTCACCATTGATCGTCATCTTCTCGAAGTGGTTCCATACAATTGACGTAAGTTTTCGCTTCCTAGAACCCATGTTGCTATCATCATTTTGGGTTGGGGTTTGGGTTTGCTCTCCTGTGGTTGTGTGTGATGGACCTTCATTGCTTGTATTTGGTGAAGATTGGTTCATACAGTTATTGCTATCGGCTTGTGAGTTATCACCCGGAGATGTTTGTGGTTGTTGTGTGTGTCCTTCCATAAATCCTACGAATAATTATGAAAATGAAAATGTTCTTAGCATCGCAATCAAAACACAAAGCATGCTTCACAACAGTCAATGCACTTAATACAATACACTTATACACAAGCATGCTTCACAACAGTCAATGCACTTAATACAATACACAAGCATGCTTCACAACAGTCAATGCACTTAATACAATACACAAAGCATAACTTACAACCGTCAATGATCTAATAGAATGAACAATGAGTTAGTGAGTGTTGACCTCAGTTAACAAATAACTATATATGTATTCAGTTCAAGAATCTTGTTAACTAAATCTATCAAACAAAGTTTGAATCTATCAAAACTAAATCTATCAAAAATAGATTGAATCTATCAAACTAAATCTATCAAACAAAGTTTGAATCTATCAAAAACAGAAACTAAATATATCAAAATAGATTTTGAAACCACTACTCACTGGGCTGTGGAGATGCGCGGCGGTGGCGAGTCAGGCGAGTCCGGCGAGATGCGCGGCGGCGACTGCAGAATGGGGAACGGGCTGTGCCTACTCACTGCAGAATGGCGAGTCCGGCGACTGCAGAATGGGGAACGGCGACTGCAGAATGGCGAGTCGGGCTGTGAGATCAGAGATGCGCGGCGGCGTGCGGGCGGGAGGTTGTTCTAGGGTTAGGGTAAATGGCCAAATGGGAAAGTAGGAAACTGGTTTTAAACGGGTATACGGGAAAATGGGTTAGGCAGCCTTATTGGGAAAATAAATAATAAATAATATATTATATATAAATATAAAAATTATATTTAATTAAACGGGTTTTAAACGGGTATACGGGGCGGGTATACGGGGCGGGTACAGGCTATACCATACCCGCCCCGAACCCGATTAACTTAAACGGGGAAACCCCGAACCCGGACCCGTCCCCGATTAAGTGTCCCCGAACCCGCCCCGTTCGGGGCGGGTTTCGGTTTTCCCCATCGGGTTTGGTTTTTTTTGCCATCCCTATAGATTGTGACGTTGTATACTATGAAATGTTTAAAACTGGATTTGGCTCAGTTTCACCGTTTTCCGAGCCTAGCCAAGTTGATCGTTTACGCGTTTAGGGAATAGGTAAGATCACACAAACTTAAGTAAACATGTTGATTGTTAAAATGATTTGATTTATGAAAGCATCTTGAGGTTTCGGTATCTGGATTGATCGCAGGATTCGTTTCCGTTTTCACACGGATTTGATTATACAAAACGCGTACAATCCATCCGAATTGTTCGGAATTCTCGTAAAAAGTTTGTTTTTATCAAATTCATCTAAAACTATTATATTTGACCACTTTTGACATTTTGACATACCAGTCAGTCCGTTAAACACGAAACTGCCGGTTTCGTTAAAACAAATATAGTTTAAATCTTTGATTAATCATAACTCATTATGTACTCATATATAAATTATGAAAATTTTTATAAAAATAAATTAAAATATGGAGAATTTTATAAAAATATTTTCAGAAATTTTATGATTAATTATCTATTAATAAAAATTCATTTAATGTGCTATAATTGAGTAATAAATAGCCCGTTTATACCAAACGATATCCGAAAAATCCGATAATTTTTCCAAGTGATCTCAATATCATTAAATAGCCCCTGAAAAATCTCCAAAATCTAACTCTTTGGCCAAAATGCCTTTTTTGCGCGTTTTTCGGCTATTAAAACTCGGTTAAAACACAATTGCACAAATAATACTTAGACATCTCCAAATGTTCTCAAACTTTACCAGTGATCTTAATATAGCATTTATGGGATCCAAACCAAATTTCATAATTTTTCATGAAGTTTACCTATTTTTCCCGAATAAACGCCAATAAACGGTAATAAATTCGCCAAATATTCTCTGTTTATTGAAAAATTACCAAATTTGAACAGGGACTCATTTAAATGATACCTAATGTCTCTGAAAATTTTAACAAGCTAACAACAAGAAAGTCACAACCTAATACTAAACAGCCCCTAAACGAGTGTTACGGGTTTTCGATGTGTTTTGCTAGCTTAAACGACTTTACGGGTCTCGGGTTGCAAACTCAGTGTATATACATATCATATAACATCAAACCAAGTATAAATCATCCATTTAACAGCCTTGTTAACAAGGGTTTCGGTTTTGGTTTCAAACCGAACTTTCAAACCGTAAAAACGCCGTATTCATGTTCTAATCCGCGTTTTTGACCAAAAATCAATATGTTTCTGCTTTGTAGACCTGTTTAACATCAAATTATGTTTTTGGTTCAGTTTGGAGGTTTTGATATGGTTAAATATTGTTTTTACTAACCAAACCTTAATTTTTGCTTAACAAACTTGATTAAAATACTTAAGATTAAGAACTTACCTTGGATTTTCTTGGCTAGTTTTGTAGTAAACGAAATAGAGAGGGTGTTTATTCAGGTTTGGGTTTGTAGTAATGATAAGAACATGTTATAGGTTGCTTAAAATGAAAGGAAAACAAGGGTGGGGATTCCCCCATTTAGTTCCGATCGGAACAAAGGGTGGGGCCCTAGCCCTTTTCCTTTTCCATTTTTTTTGTAAGCTAGTGAGATTAATATTGAGTCCAAATTTAATCCGGGTTCGGTTTTTGATACGAAAAATAGTTCGGGTGCGATAAACAACGCAAAACCGAGTGTTTTTCGACTCATTTTAGTAAAGTAAGAAAAACGTACTGACTCGTTGTAAAAATCCAAAATATTTTCACGGATTGCCTAGAACATGTCATATAAGTGTTTTATAAATCTTTTTCGGCTTAACGGATGCTACAATGCTCGTTTTGATGTTAACGATTTCGTTTAAACTCATAGCATATCAATAAACGAAACCTTTTTCGTTTAAATGGTTTTAAACGTAATGGGGCCTAAATATCAATATGTTAGCCACTATAATATATATATATATATAACTCGTATATGACCCCTCAGTATATATACGTGTCATAATTAGTATCGGTCGGTTACTCGTTTAAGCACTACGAATTAACCGATTTATCGTTTACTCGTTACGTAATGAATAAGGTATACCTTATTTTGTCACGAATGTCACATTCTCCCCCCGTTAAGAAATTTCGTCCCCGAAATTTAATGTGTCATCGGTTTTCTTTTTAGGGAACAGGTGTGGGTATTTCTTTCGGAATTCGTCCTTTCGTTCCCAAGTATATTTGGGACCTTGTTTTGAATTCCACCGAAATTTTACCAGAGATATTTTGTTGTGTCGTAACTGTTTGGTTTTCCCGTCCACAATTTCTACCGGTTCCTCTACGAAGTTGAGCTTTTCATTGATCTGAACATCTTCCAGTGGTACTATTGCCGTTTCATCAGTCAAACACTTTTTCAGATTCGATACATGAAACACATCGTGAATAGTGCTCAGTTCTAAGGGTAGTTTTAATCGGTAAGCTACGGGGCCAATTTTTGCAATAATCTCAAAAGGACCAATGTATCTCGGGGCTAATTTACCGGTCTTTTCAAACCTTATAACTCCTTTCCACGACGATACTTTTAAAAACACCTTGTCGCCTATTTCAAAAGATAACGGTTTTCTACGAATATCGGCATAACTCTTCTGTCGGTCCCTGGCGGCTTTCAACTTTTGTTTAATCTTATAAATTTTATCGGTTGTTTTTTGAATCAAATCGGATCTTGATATTTGAGTATCACCCACCTCTGTCCAACAAAGTGGTGATCTACATTTTCGCCCGTATAAGGCTTCATAAGGTGCTGCCTGTATACTACTGTGATAACTGTTATTGTAAGAAAACTCAATGAGTGGGAGGTGCTGATCCCAGTTGCCTTTGAAATCTAGTACACAAGCACGAAGTAAATCTTCTAAGGTTTGGATAGTTCGTTCGGATTGACCATCTGTTTAGGGATGGTAAGCGGTACTCAGGTCTATTCGGGTTCCCAGAGCTTCTTGAACTGCTTGCCAGAAATGTGAAGTAAAGTGACTGTCTCTATCTGAAATAATCGACAGAGGTACTCCGTGTCGAGACACAATTTCATCAATGTAAATCTGGGCAAGTTTCTCGGTAGAGTAAGTGCTACGGATTGGGATAAAGTGTGCGGATTTGGTTAATCGATCCACAATTACCCAAATTGCATTATGTCCTCGGGAGGTTTTGGGTAGATGTGTTACGAAATCCATGGTTATTTGTTCCCATTTCCACTGTGGGATTTCGGGTTGTTGTAACATTCCCGAAGGTTTTTGATATTCCGCTTTCACCCTTGCACATGTTACACACTTACTTACATACAAGGCTACATCCTTTTTCATACCAGGCCACCAATAAAATTCCTTAACATCTTTATACATCTTATCGGTACCTGGATGAATAGAATATTTGGATTTGTGTGCTTCATCAAGAATAAGCTCGCGGAGTTTATGAAGTGTAGGAATCCACACCCGGTTTTTATAATAGAATATTTCATCAATTTTCTTTTCAAATTTCTTTTCGTTCCCATGTAGTTCTTCCTTCTCTAACTGATCTACTTTTAAGGCTTCGTCTTGTGCAACACGAACTTGTTCGATTAGGCTACTTTGGACAATCATTCCAAGTGCTCGTACCCTCAACGGTTTAACTCTATCTTTTCGGCTTAAAGCATCAGCTACTATATTGGCCTTACCCGGATGGTATTTAATTTCACAATCATAATCATTTAACAGTTCTACCCATCTTCTTTGTCTCATATTCAGCTCATTCTGATCAAATATGTGTTGTAGGCTTTTGTGATCAGTATAGATGGTACATTTGGTGTCATACAAGTAATGTCTCCAAATCTTCAATGCAAAGATAACTGCTCCCAATTCCAAATCGTGGGTTGTATAATTCTTTTCATATACTTTTAATTGTCGGGAAGCATGTGCTATTACTTTCTTTCTTAGCATTAGTACGTATCCTAAACCTTTACGAGATGCGTCACAATAGGCCACCAATTCATCAGTTCCATCTGGAAGACTTAATATTGGAGCTTCACACAACTTTTGTTTTAATGTTTGAAAGGCCATTTCTTGATCTTTTCCCCATTCATACGTTTGATTTTTCTGAGTTAGGAGGGTTAAAGGTTGAGCAATACTTGAAAAGTTTTCAATAAATCGTCGGTAGTACCCGGCTAATCCCAAAAATTGGCGAATTTCTTTCGGCGATTTAGGTACTTGCCAATTCTTAATGGCCTCAATTTTACCGGGGTCGACTTGGATTCCTTGTTGATTCACAATATGTCCTAAAAATTGAATTTCTTGTAGCCAGAATTCACATTTGGACAGTTTGGCGTATAACTTTTCTTGCCTCAATAATTCTAAGATTTCCCGTAAATGTTGTTTGTGTTCCTCCTTACTTCTTGAATATATCAAAATGTCATCGATAAACACTATCACGAACTTGTCAAGGTAGGGTTTGCAAACTCGGTTCATAAGATCCATAAACACTGCAGGTGCATTTGTTAACCCAAACGGCATAACCAAAAATTCATAATGACCATAACGAGTTCGAAATGCTGTTTTTGGGATATCTTTTTCCTGAATTCTTACTTGATGATAACCCGATCTGAGATCAATTTTCGAAAAATACTTCGCACCCTGGAGCTGATCAAACAAGTCATCAATTCGGGGTAAGGGGTATCTATTCTTTATAGTTACTTTATTCAATTCCCGGTAATCAATACACATCCGAAAACTTCCGTCCTTCTTTTTCACGAATAACACTGGTGCTCCCCACGGCGAGTAACTAGGTCGGATAAAACTCTTGTCTAGTAATTCTTGTAACTGGTTGGACATTTCTTGCATTTCAGAAGGTGCAAGTCGATAAGTTGCCTTAGCAATGGGTGCTGCTCCCGGTATTAAGTCAATACGGAATTCAACTTGTCGGGTCGGTGGTAAACCAGGCAACTCGTCGGGAAATACATCTGAATACTCGTGTACCACTGGGATGTCTTCTATTCGCTTTTCATCGGGGTCTTTGACTGTTACGCTCGCCAAGTATAATGTACACCCTTGGCGCAAATACTTTAAAGCCTTAAGTTGGGATACGAGTGGCAACATAGTACCAGATTTCTCACCTTGAACAATCATCGCCTCATCATTCGGAAGAGGTATCCTAACAGTCTTATCCTTACAATCAATTTCAGCTTTAAACTTATATAGCCAGTCCATATCGACTATAACATCAAAACTTCCTAATTCCACTGGAAGTAAATCAATAAGGAATGGGTGGTCGTTTAGGATGAGGGAACAGTTTCGGACTATTCGGTTAACAAGTATAGACTTACCGTTAGCGAGTTCTATAGTATATGGTTTTGTTAGTTCACTAACCGGCATATTTTCTAAGGGTAAGAAGTTAACAGATACGAAACTTCTATCGGCACCCGTATCAAACAAAACTGAAGCATACTGACCAGAAACTAAGAATGTACCTGTCACCACATTCGGATCATGACGCGCTTCACCCGATCCTATTACAAACGCGCGTCCCCTAGCTGCGTTGGAGGTTGATGTTTGTGCTTGATTCTGCCTTCTCACTGCACCCTGGTTCAGCTTGGGGGCAGTATCTCCGAAAATGATCCGTACTACCACATTCGTAGCAGGTACGGAGGTTCATGGTGGGTGGGGTTTGTTGATTGAGTTGGGGTCAGGTTGGTTGAGTTCGAGGTAGTTGGGTTGGTTGTTGTGGTCGGTTTGCATTGTTGGCAGGGGTTCTACAACTGGGGGCATAATGTCCAGTTTTTCCACACTTGTAACAAACTACTGGTTTACAATCGCCCATATGATAAAGATTACATTTCCACATTTCGGTAGTGTCCCTTTATAAGCTTCTTGTTTCACATTCGAACTGGTCATGGCATAATTTCGAGTATTCGGACGGGCTCGTTTATTTT
>NW_027500433.1:0-97947 GCF_021521415.1 Bidens hawaiensis
GCCCAGATTTTGCAACAATGGGATCAAAACACTCCTGCAAAGGAATAACATATAGCTTTAGCAAACCAAATTTTAAAAAGCATTAAAACATATTTGATCAACATCAACTCAAAACTGCAACATTTTCATTAAAAATTCTAAAAAAATAGAACTTAAAACTATCACCACCACTTGGAACCAAGATAGCTGCTCAATGACACATAAGTTATATGACAAAGTGAAATTTGTATAAAAATAGAAACCTTAACCAGTGAAGAAATGTACTACTAAAAATTTAAACTGCAAATATAGTCGTGTGTGCTTGCATTGTCTTATCTTGTCTATGTAATGAACTAAGAACATTCGTTCATACGTCTTAAGCGATATTTATATGCATGTCAGTAACTAATAAGAGATAGGTACCCAACTAGTCTTCAGCCCAATAGTAAGAAACAAGCCACGTTAGAAGATCGTAAATATAAAAGAAACACATACCCGGAAAATGGCAGCAGCCCTTGATAGCAGTGGCAAGTGTTCAGGATAGCGGCTTTTCCCGCTTAACATCCGCCACTTAATTTCATCTGGAGCTCCACTAGCAACACCTTTCTCAATGTGTTTCTTGTTAATTGTACTCATTATTGAACCAGAAATTGCAGCTGCTCCATTGACAACCACATCTTGAATAGTACCATGGATCATATCACAGTGATCACAACAAAACCATTTGTCTGGTGGAAGTGCCTGGTTACAGTTTAATAAATTATGCTGAATCTTTAGCTGCCTAAACAACAAAATGACATCAAGTGTTCAATGATAGCGATGATTTTGTTGCTTACCTTTAAATCGCATCTCCCACTCTCTCTTAAACAACCAACATGATACTCCTTCTCACACTAGGCAATACGAAACACAAATGTTGCAATATGATCAAAACACAAAGAAAAATGGTATAAAAAAAGGATCATGCATACCTGATCACATAACATCACTGTCCGATCATCAAATTTAGCAACACTAAAATCATGGGCCCTGGTAGAGAAACACAAATAAGCTCAAACCCAATTTATAAAAGGGTGAACATTCAAAACTAACTGGCTAGAGACTATACCAATGGCTATAGAATAAATTATGACTCCTCTATAAAAGAAATAAAAAGGTTACTTAAACTTGATTAGAAACTATTCAACAAAAATGACTATCCAGATATTATATGTAAAAAAAGTAAAGATGTATACTGCCTCCCAAATTGATTAGTTGAATACTCTAGGATAACAGCAGGACCGTTTTGGCTTAGTAATTAGTCATTTACTTCATAACTCATCAAGTCACAATTTGAATTGTTGAAATGATTGACAATTACAATTGTAGAAGTATTAAGATGACCAATAATGCTAGACTCCATTGCATCTTTATATCCAATAGTAAAATCTACCATATGGTCAAGAGAAATACTAGTGGTTATAAGCATCAAAGATTATTCATGAAATCTAACTAAATTAACCATGTTATGCATTACCAATAAGTGGTTATAAGCATCAAAGATTCTACAAAGACTGTAGTAGTAACAAACCAGAACACCTAAGCCTCTCTAGCGTTAATTACATGGCAATATAAATGCATTCTGTTGTTTAAAATCCTATTGGAGCAACATCAATCTTTACATGGATAACAAAATAAAGTAGCATATATACCATGTTACCAGCACTGCTAGATAAGAGAGATGAACATCACACTAACAGATTAAGATGGACCACATTATGCCCAGATGAAAAAAGATAGATTTCAGCTGGCATCCACAAACCTGCAAATAACACAGCCACCAGTTTCGTACTCTCTAGCTTTAACAACCCGAGTCAGTCGAATGACAATTGGTCTAGACTCTGCAGCAGCTTTTCTACCAGAACCAACATTGTCTCTACAATACGGACAATGCCAATCTTCGGAAGAAACACCCTCCAGTCCCAAACAACCTGCAAGGTGGAAGCTATACATATTACTCCAACATTATTATTAACTGAGTACAATGTAACATTGTTGCAATGAGCAGATAAAGCTCCACCTGCATGGAAAGCACGAGGACATCCATCACAAAAGACCAGCTCTCCTCCATCTTCTCCTCCATCTCCACATACTGCACACATATCATCACTCTTGCTAGTAATACTCTGGCCACTTGCAAGTAACAGAGCTATATCATGAAGTGTCAGCCCGTTAGGAATATATATATGTCGATAACTGCACATAAATGGGGATATTAGATTAACATGGTGCACAAAATAATCATATTAGAATTAATTTCCAGAAGACCACTCACGGTTGACGTTTGGCAGCCCATCCAGCATGAGTTTCGAACTGTGAAGGACTGATCTGTGGGAAGGAAATAAATTAATATCGGAGTAATTAAAAGAAACTTTTTGTTTAACCAGATTATGGAATGAGAAGAAAATAATTTTACCTCAGTATCACAGTGGCTACAAAAGATACCATTCCCTTGCTTGAAACCATCAAGTACTTTCTGTGAAATAATAAAAGCCTTGTATAACAAATGAAACATGCACAATAAAAATAGGATATCCAATATTTGATTTAAACAGGATTCACCTTCCCTCTAGCATAATAAGCCAATTCAGTCCCGTCTGGAAGTCCATTTGGCATAAAAAGTAAACGGTGTAAATCATTATCCCTGTAACCATAGAGAAGAGATTTCTGAGTGTATATGTTGAGGCAAGAGCAAGATAGCAATAGCAACAAGAAACAAACTACAGCTGCCTCGCAATACAAAACTTGTAATTTTAACTTAGAGCTATTCAAGGGTTAAGTGTATGATAGATAGTTCAAGTTATTTCACCAGGTAACATACTTTATTTAAAAAAAATAGCTTATGAAAAAACCAGTGGCAAGCAGTCATTTCCACATTTCTGTCCGCATGAAACTAACCAAATTAAGGTATAGAAAAAATCAAGCTACCTTTTCTTTTGGCCACCTTCAGCACTTCGTTTAGTTTCAACAGCAGAGTTAGATGTGTATGACCTTGGCCTGCGAAAGAAATGTAAAATCATTGAAGAGATATATGCATGCAAATACACAAGTGATACAAAAAAATGATTTAATTGTTTTAACTCTAATACTATTAAGCCAACAGCGAAAGTTATGCACGAAAACTGAGTATAGCACGCTCAAAAACCGCATGGCATGGACCCTCTCTTGGATCATATGAAAGATTGGAATTCTAACTATTTTATGAACACAGTGTACAGTGTACACAAATTAATGTATGCAGGTGAACATTCATACATATGGGCAAAAGGTTGAAAGAGGGATCTAGTAAGTAGTAACTATAGCTGTATGAGAAAGAAGATTGACACGGAGATCATACAGAGCTTCATTCAGCAATATGTTTCATAATCCCATACAAATTGCATACTTCTCAGTGTCAATCTCTCCCCTCTGCGTTTATAGGGATATCCCTATCCTCCAACATATACGTATTAACATTGATGCATACTCACACACACATCTAAAGGTGGTGCAATTTGCATGTGTGTGTGTGTGTGTGAGAGAGAGAGAGAGAGAGAAGAATACAGAAAGAACATACTTTTTAAACATGCCTTTCTGCTCTTTCATGGCCTCACTAACATATGCCTGAGGCTCCAAAGCGAATCTCTTACGATAAGAATAGTATGGACTCGAACCATCTTCTCGCATATGGCTGGTGTAGATAAAAGAAAAATAATCAAAACTTATCAAGTTTATAATGTTTAAAAATCATTCCCATGTAATAGCTTTTACCATAGTCCACCAATAATCAAGATCAAAAGCCACACAATTGCAAATGTCGTCCAGTAAGAAGTTGCTAAGTTATGAAGAGCAAATAGTGGAACCCAGTATCCAAAAAGTAGTCAGAAAAGTACATATAGACAGACACCCATGTTCCCAACTTTCAGTTTGATCATTAGTGGACATTGTCAGAAAACTATGTAAATAAACAAGTTGGGTGTGGGCGTGTAAAGAGGTAGATAAACACAAATGCTAAGAAATGAAGAGTCGTGATATTTAGGGTCAAATGATTTTAATTTTGTCATGGTGCATGAACGGCATAACCTCTATTCGTTCTCTCCAATTTGCATCGTAGTAAAAAACAGAAAACAAACCAATCTAAGATGTATCACAAAAGGCTTTATCCATAGATGATTTTAAAGTCGTATATTGACTATAATCTTTTAGGTACGCACATTGAAACATATACAAAAGAATTAGATTCTCGATTATCCCTTTTAGCCTAGAAGCATGACTAAATGCCTAATATTATCAATTTTATGAAACAAAGGGATACAAAGAAAGGATAAATCAACATGTGATTGCCTGATCCCCTCAACCCAAAAAAATTAAAAAAAAAATACTAAAGGATAAAAGATATTAGAGGGATGGTCTGCACCTTGTTGTTGAATGATACAAATTCATAAGCTTCATATGATGGATGTCGTCTATCTTAGCCCTGTTTGTGTTTATTTGGAGACTCCCTAGATTAAAAGAAAATGCAAACAAAATAGAGATATCAAAGAGAAGTAAAACTTGATATTTAAGTAATTCAGTGTGTAAAATAACATGGCTTTCACTAATCATCCATCACGTGTAATATACTACTAACTATTCCATGCATCCATTATACCTCCTACAGTGTCTCCAAAGTAAGTCTATATATACATATTTAATTGGAAAATATAATGATGTCATCAGTATCACCTTTCCAAACCTGGAGGAGTTCCTCGTTGACAGATGAACCAGCTACATTTCTTATAGCTTCATCTACTTTGCTGAGAGGAGCAGTCCTCATTGCCTGAATTATGCTGTAAATAGGTTTTCCATTCTCCAAATATATGTAATTATTAGGATGCCTAGTTTTTCCACCAGCATGTTCCTCAAACTCATGAGCACGGAGAACCTGGGTGCATCATTTAACCGTTAAGCAAGTGTAGCAGTCCAATAACAGAAAATACACCATTTTTATACACATGAGAAACTTACATTAGAAAAATTGCAACTTGCACAGCCACATAAATAGCCACGGTCCTTAACAATTCCAATAAGCTCCCCCTGGTTTTGTGCAAATGGATAGACAATTCCAATTTCTGTTACAAGAATGTTGTTTCGCTAAAATAATGTGGGTATATAACTAAACACAGATGTAACTTACTGATGCAGATATATATTTCACTTTGGCTCCCTCCAGTATTCTAGTTGATAAGAGCCTTTTGACAGTAGTAGGAAAACCGTCAGGAAAAGCCTTCCCATGCATCGGTTCCATATTGTTAGGATATGAAAAAGAATCACCGGATTCATGTAGCCCTTCCTCACCAATATGAGTTAACCTGGGTACCTTACGGACACCATTATTGAAAGCAGCAGATGCAGACAATTGATTATCATAGTCTTCCTTCCTTTTGCTGAATTTGAAGGTGATTTTCCTAATACCAGAAGAAGTACTGGCAT
Source organism: Bidens hawaiensis (assembly GCF_021521415.1). NCBI lineage: Eukaryota > Viridiplantae > Streptophyta > Magnoliopsida > Asterales > Asteraceae > Bidens > Bidens hawaiensis. The sequence continues at coordinate 5,470 of NW_027500433.1, forward strand.
GCTTTGGAACCTCAATTACCACATGTGATGTTGGCACTGTAACCGTTGTATCATCTGTACCATGTTCTTCTTGGCTTGAGCCCCCCTCACTACTTGAGCTCCCAGAACAAGCCGAGGTAATTTCACCACTAACAACTTGGCCTTTCATGACTAGCTTCCCATCTTGTTGGCTACTAACAGTCTGAAAACTCACACGTGGAGATACATTAGGATTTGAAACCTCAGAACTCATATCGTCATTCGAAGCCTCCTTCGCCTCCTTCGTGGAGCGAGGATCTACCACTACCTCATTCTGACACTCCTTAATGGATTGATCAGCGGAAAGCTCCGGTTTAATATTATCCAACTCCTGTGATGTCTGTTTGATTACAGAAGAAGACTCAATTTCAGTATCATTTAAAGATTCTGTTGTCTGCTTCCTTCTGCAAACGTCTAATTCCATATCATGCAGGCATTCTTTGACAGAAGGCACTGCTTCACTCTCATTTAAAGGCTCTGTTGGTTGAGCCTTGACACAAGCATCGTTTTCCATGTCATATGAACATTCGTTGATAGACTGCTTACTAGAAGACTCTAGTTCAGTGTCACTTTTAGCACCTGTTGATTGCATCCTACCACCAAAATCATGCTCAATGTCACTTTCAGCCCCTGTAGTCTGCATACTACCATGTGTTTCTAGTTCCATCTCATTCACACACTCCTTGACAGGCTGCTCAATTACAGGCTCCATTTCAGTGTCATGTGAAACTCCTGATGAGTGCTTCTCGCCAGCAACATCTAGCTCCATGTCATTTGAATCTTCTTTAACAGACTGCTCAACCAAAGGACTTGCATCAATAAAACTTAAAGACTCGGCTGCTTGCTTAATTTCACATGTCTGTTGTTCTGTCGCCTTAAAACACGGTTGAACATTTTCCTTATCAGAAGCGTTTGCCATATTGTCACTTAAAGCTTCGGCTGTCTGCTTTCTATCGCATAATTCCAATTCCATCCCATCTGAAGATTCTTTCCTATTCTGCTCAGCACAAGGCTTAAGTTCAATAACATCTAAACCCTCTATAGGCAGCCCGTTCACGCACAGCTTTTCTTCAATAGAGTCCAGAACCACCTCTGATTGACTCATACCACAACGATCAACTTCAACCGCATCTGAACCCTCTATTCCCTGTTTTTTAGCCACAGGTTCCCTATCCGAATCACCCGTCAGCCACCAACGGTCACGCTACTGCTGATTTTTCTCATTTTCCATTTCCCCGACATTACTCACCACCGCCACGCAAACATCCCCTTCCCCCATCCTAAACTTACCCCTCTACAATTTCAGAAATAAACAAACTCACAACGCATAACAGAAACCTAAGCGGCAATAAATCCCTAACCAAACCAAAAACCCCAACGTAAACCCTAATTCCCCAATCCGTACTCAAAACCCTCACTATCACTCTTTCAAACAACCAAATCACATCATTCCACGGTTTCCACCACCTCTAACACACAGCAATCAATCAATCACACTACTCTCCAATTCTGATCAACTCGAATCCATCAATCAACGACTCTCCAACTCAGCAATAAAATTAATCCGATTCTAATCAAACCTCATCCACGTAACACAAAATCAACAAAACAACTCGCAAATCTAAAATTATACGGCAAAACAGTGAATCGTATAGTTGTATATCAAATTATCAATCGGTCGATAAACCTTTCATGCATCCACCTATGTATGTGTATAATTACGGCCTTAGGTATAACTAATAAGAATAATAGCTATGGATCTATAATCAAAATTGCATAATAGAATAAGAGGCAAACTAACCGGAGTATATCAAATTTGAAGAATTAGGGTTTTGGATGTGTGTTGATCCAATCGTCGTGCATGTTTGGTTATAGCGCCAACGAACGAAACTGATTTTATTTATTATTATTTGTTCGCGGTAGGATATGGAAGGCACGAGAAAGAAGAAGGGTGGATATGAGTGGGTCCCAGCCAACTTATTAGAAGGTGACACGTGGAGTTTAGTTGGCGTTGATTTGATAATGGGGAAAATGGACGGTGTGGATTGAAAGGTACAATATCTGGTGAACCATTGTTGTGATGGTGTCTAATGAATTGATTTTTTTACACTTAAATGAAATAACTAAAACAACTATTTACAAATATCTATTTTCTAAACCTCATCACTAACATATCTCCCTAATTTTGATCTAAACCGAGTCAGTGTTAACACGAGCATATCGAATGCTAATAATAAGTTCTTTAGAGGTTCACAAATATATAAAAGAACCATTATTATTGGTTTCTCTTTAATTTAATCATATTATTGCCTTAAAACAGCTAAATTTAATTATGCAATGTAGTCATGTAGACTAGTCCAACAGTTTGGCACCAACAAAAAGTACGCTTCTAGTGGTTAATTCTACAACGAGACGTGGCAGCGAAAGAGAGATTCAAGGAAACAAACAGTGCTGCTACAAAATTAGAATTAGAACATAGCCTGCAAATTTTACTTAACTTGCATGACATTAAAATTAACTAATCAATCAAGATCCTTTAACAACTAAACTTTTTATATATAAAAAAGTTCTTTTACCTGCGCAATGCGTGTTTACATAATGTTAACTTTAGAACATAAATATGAACAAAAACTGAAACTCGTAAACTCTTTGCGCTCTTCGCTTTGACGGGACTGGGTCGCCTGGGAGCATCAACGACCACTATGGCAAAGACTCTACTACCGAGTGTTTGTAATATGGCCCAGTTGTCTTCAACCTATTGAAGTAAATCCAATTTTATTTACATGACATTTGAATGAAATATGTATTTTACTTCAAATTTTGCATATAATAATAATGTACTTCTAATTCTAACCACGACAGCTAATACTATTGCCGCCTCCGTATAATTCAGCATGCAAAATGTAGAGAATAACGAAAATAAGAATCGAACATGACTATCGCCTAACACAAACCACGTTCCTTCTTTAGATTTCAGACAACCCCGATGACAACAAAGGTATACATCGATTACGGGACTCCGTCACAAGCATCATACACGATTCCGCAATAGTCTAGCGACTATCAATGAAGATCAAGCAACTGTCACACACATAATGATTAAACAAACACATGCTTGCATATTCTAAAACAGTCATATCATTCACAAAGTACTCTTTTAACTAGAATCAAACAGCCATAAACTTAAGATATGGATTCATCTTTTTCCAGTGTTCAAATTCCTCACAATCAAACGCTAATACTTTCGAGCCGGTTTGGTCGAGTCGAGTCGGGGAACGACTTAATAGAAACTCAACAAGTATTCAAATACGGGATATAATTATTCAAGTGCTTAACACTAGTACACGACTTAAAAAACAAAAACTTAACGAGTATTCAAATATGACTCATTTTTCAATAAGAAGTTTTTGCAATTACAAATTGAAATAAAAATAACACAGCAAACAAAAAATAGTGGTGCATCCAAAATGACAGCAACCATTTAAATCTACAAAGATAGATTAAAACTTTGAATATAAGTATTAATAATTATATTTAGGCCTTGCAAGAATACAACTTAGTAATTGTAATGCAATCATTCAAAATATGCATTAAATTTAGAAATTTGAAAATTTAGCTCACAATCGCATCAGAGGAGGAGGCTGGAATCAAAGGGTTGAATGTTAAAGGTGTAGTTGCATTTGAGGCTGAAATCACCTCAATGGAGCGGGCTGAATTGAAGACGTCATCGGGAGATGTATGTCGATACCTAACAATCGATACCTAAATTGATCAATCGCTAATAGGGTAGGGTGGCAAATGCGACCCATGGATTGAATGTGTTGGAATAAAATATATATAATGGGTCAGAATGGGTCAATGATGACCGTCGTTTGAGTCATGCAAAAACCTAATTAACCTAAGCAACTATGGTAAGTCAGGTATCGTATCCACCAGGAGTATGTGGTCAGTGTGAAGTGAAATCAATTTCTAAACTTATGAAGTAATTCAATTAAAGTGCTAATCACACTAGCAAATGGTTTATATGTTGTAACAAGCAAGCAAGTAATCACGTGTTCAGTCAATTAACAAAGACAAATCACACCCGGGAATCCAAGTAATTAACCTAACAGCAAACTCATGCAACTTAACAGATTAACAATCACTGATTAACACCGATTGACTAACTAGACAAACCTTAGGCATCCGCTTACTAACACACGACACTGGTTATCAAACAATCCCAGCCAGTGTGACTCAACTAAGGGAAAGCGTATGCTTCATCACATTCAACTAGTCAAAACAATCCAATAAGCAATTATCATAGCAACTGGCGCAATAATCGTTCTGATCGAAATAAACCTAAACCGACCGAGTGCACAATAATACTAGACATCAATACTCATAGATTAATCAAAGATCATTACAATCAATTCATTCTAAATACATGAGAAAAACTGAAAGATACAATACTCTACATCCCAGGTATGACTCGAAGAAACTAGCCGCGCATCGGCATCTCTCGGGCCTCGGTTATGATCTGGTAGGCCATGTAGGACACTTAGAGAAGATTGGGGATGATCGGGACTTGCTCTTCTGCTCTGGAAATTGCCTGGAATATGAAGAATGGCGTCTAGGGTCGTCCAAATGTGTTATATAATAAAACCCTAACTTTCACGATTCTGGGGACCATCGCGTAGCACGATGGCCTCCTCTCCTGTTCCATTGCGTTACGCGATGGACCAAAAGTCAACGCAGTCTAAATTACAGGGCATCGCGTAGCGCGATGCCCCACCTTCAACACCCATCGCGCTACGCGATGGGCCTCTTTTCTCAGCAACTTCGTTTAACTGCCTCGGTAAGCATGCTGGACATCCCGGGTCTTCATTCCATGCTCATACAGGTCCAAATTAAGCGCACTAAGTACCTGTGACCTGAAACACAATAAAAATGTATAAAGTACCAAAGTTCCTAAAATAAACGAGTAAAACAAATACGATAACCCAAATAAATATGTACAAATAAACCCAACATCAGTCAAGCTAAAAAAAGAAAATTATTGAAACGGGTCGAAACGGGATGACTTTTCTTGAGGTTTTTTTTAATGGAACGAGAATAATGGAGGAAACGTTTTAGTTTTTTTTTTAATTTTACTTTTTTAGTTTTTGATTTATATTTCGAGTTATGATTTTTCAATTATTTTTTTTTGAATTTTTTAATAAGGGTTTTTGAAATTGGTCAAAAGGGGTTGAGATTTCAGAAATCTCTCACTAAAATATATAAAAAAAAATTAAAAAACCATAACTCGAAATATAAATCAAAAACTAAAAAAGTAAAAAACTAAAAAGTTTCTTCCGTTTTTCTCGTTCCATAAAAAAAAGTCCCCTCAAGAAATGACAACCCGTTTTGACCCGTTTCAATCATTTTCTTTTTTTAGCTTGACCAATTCTGACCCATTATATATATTTTATTACAACTCATTTCAATCATTAGATGTTTTTATTTGTGAATTCTCTAAATATATATATACGAAACCTCCCTAAATTCTCTTAAGCCACCAGATTGCTTTATTTGTAAATGAAGACTTGTTATGCATTTGGCCAGAATTCACGGGTATGGGTCTCACCAAACCCAAATAGCTCTTAAACGGGTATAACATCTCATTATATTAAAGTTAATCTTATCAAATATTTAATATGAAAATCCTATAAAATAGGGATATATTAAAAATTAATATCCGATTTTTTTAAAAGATATTATTTATAATTAAGAAAATTTTTATAGTAAATAAAAGTGGATCATGGGTATCACCAAACCCAAATAGCTTTTAAACCGGGTTATAACATCTCATTTATTTTTTAAACTCTTTCATCATCAAATCCTAAGTATATTATTAACTTCTTACAATAAATAAAATCACCATCCTAAAAAAATATATAAATATTATAAACTAATAATGTAAAAAACCCGTAACACTTGGGTATAAAAGCTAGTGTGTGTGCATATAATTTACTGATTTTAATAGAGAGAATTACTGAGCAAACCAACCTGACATTGGACCCTGAACCGATTGAGCCGACTGAGGTAATACAAATCTTGCTTGATTACTACTTTTCTTTTAGTTTTCCCCATATTTCAACCCTTTTAACCTTAAATATATATAAGTGAAACATTCCTATATTTACTCAAGTTATCAGATTGTTTTATTTGTAAATGGAGGCTTCTTATGCATTTGACCCGAATTTATGGGTATGGGTCTCACCAAACCCAAATAGCCCAGGACATAACATCTCATTAAATTAAAAAGTAATCTCACCAAATATTTGATATGAAAATTCTATAAATTAATATCCGATTTTTTTTTTAAAAAAAAGACATTATTTATAATAAAGAAACAATTTTATAGTAAAAAAAATAAGCGGGTCATGGGTGCACCAAACCCAGATAGCCTTTTAACCGGGTTATAGCATCTCATTTATTTGTGAAACCCTTTCATCCTCAAACCCTAAATATATTATTAACTTACTTACAATAAATAGAATTAAAATCTAAAAAATATATAAATATTAAAAACGAATAATGTAAAACAACCCCGTAATACCGGGGATAAAAGCTAGTAAATAAATAAATAAATATATTGACACTGAAGAGTTGGGCTGTCTTCGTGGATTGCTCCTGATCGTCTAATTTGTCTGATAGATATTAAGAGATTGCTTATTTTCACCAACTTATAACTTATAACCTTACTTTTTGAAAAGTAAGAAAATGTTTGGGATTACTGATATTGTAAGAGAAAAAGCTCCACTTTTATAACTTATTAACTTTGGAAAGAAGTTATAATAAGAAGGTAAAATAAGGAATCCCAAACTCCCCTAATCTCAGTTGTATAAATAAAGTCCGTTTACTTGAGTAACCATTTTCATGACACTGCTAGGAGTGAGTTTATATCAAGTTTAGCTTTTATTGTTGAACTTTTGTATTCATCTTCCCTATAATATGTAGTTGTTGAAGTCGGGTTGGGTAACAAGCCATAACGGGTCACTTTAAAACAGGTCCAAATATGGTTCAGGTCATAACGGGTTTCTGGCTAAAATAGGCTTGGGTCGAAAAGGGATTATGACATATGACCGAATTAGGTTTAGGTCAATGGGTCGATGTTAAGAAATCAAATGACCAAACATAACTGTTAAAAAATCTATATGGGTTCTAAAAATGGGTGGGGTGGGTTGGGTTGCGTGCCATGCTAGGTTCGGGTCAGGATGGGTTTTGAACAAATTGAGTGAGGGTCGGAATGGGTTTTGTCAAAAATGAGTGAGAGTCAAAACGTGTGAGGGTCAGAATAGTTTTGACGAAAATGAATATGGTTCAGAAGTGTAACAAATATTTTGTCTTCATTATTTGGGTACTTCAGATCATGTGGCAAAAATAAGGGCAACATATATCACTATGTTTTGCAGAGGTATATTGTATGCGCCAAGGGCATAAAAGTAATCTGCGAAAATCTGAAGAAAATTAGAAAGTTTGATGTGCAAAATTGGCATATTTGACTTTTCAGTCAAAGTCAATGCTGAGCTGACCAGAGGAGGTGGAAATAGGAACAGGGGAAAGTCGATGAGAATTAAAGACTGTGAAACACAGATTGGTAGCACACAAAGAGGTTTAGTTGACTTAATTGACTCCTTTACTATGCTTTTCTTGTGTACTTTTCCATTTTAATTTTTTAATAATTCAAAATTCAAACAATGTAGATTGTAAGCTTTAACTTATGTATTTAATTAGTATTTAATGACCGTTCAAAAGAAAAAAAAAGCAATAAACTACCCAGGGTTTGGAAAGTAAAGAAAGATATTTTAGTCATTATTCTTTTAAACTACCTGTTCACTGGACAGGTATAAAACTAGTTATTATTATTATTATTAACCATTTTATTATGTAATTTAGGGCATCAGCAATTGGTATCAATGCGGGGTTTTGGTACCAAAAGGTACAACGTTTGTGTTTTTCTATGTTTCTTACCTAAAAATTCAAAAAATATAAAACAACTAGTAAAAACAATCTACAATTCAATAGGGATGATATGAACTTATGGAGATTCATGATGATGAAGATGATATGAACTTATGAAGATTTATCTTATGATGAAAAACGAAGTTACTTATACAAAGTTACAATTTTGCAAACATATGAACAGTAGGGATGAACTAATTATAAATATGATTTATGGTGAGGATTCAAAGTTAATTATACAAAGCTACACAAGGTTACAATAGCATGTGCAGTAGCCGAATCAAAGAATCAATAGCATATAAGGTACAGTAATCCAAGGTCATGCATGATCAACAAAAGTATTCATTTTATCTATATACTTTCTCAACCATATTTCTCATACTTCTAAAGACAAAATCATACAAAAAAAATCAGTTACACTCAACTTTAACTCCCATCAAACTATAAGGTGCCACCTTCTATTGTTATTCCGGTACATAGGCTTCCAACAATGGGATATTCTCATCAGCACTGGTCCCCACCGGAGGTTTATCTTGCATTATCCGGTTGACTCGTTCACCTTCATTTAAACTTGTTTGAGGTGTCCTCTTTGCATGCTCACATAAAGCTTTGTGTGCATGTGAGTTTATAATCCCAGGCCTAACATAAGGCCATATTGGTACTCTAAACTTCTGATGCATTTTGGTAAATGACTCGTCTTTGCCTGCAAAAAGTGGAATTGATGTCACTAAAAAAACTTCTATCATGAGATATAATCATAGCATAATGAAGTACTTACTATAACCACATGCTTGTGTAGCATCTGCCTTTTTCATTCCAAAAACTTTTACAAGGTCATTAAGAGTTGTCTTGTGGCGGCCCACCTTAATAGCGGGGTCTACTATGGGAAAGTTGGCATCTATAACTTCAGTTGATGATCTTAAGCCCACGGCCTGCAACGAAAAAATGATTTTAGTTTCCAGTTTGTCGCATCTATATGTTATAACAAGGAGTGAAAGTAATGGACATTTCAGTACTTATTTTAGAATTTGAATAGGCTGACTGACTATTTTGGGCATGACCCATATGCAGATTCCAAGTTACCAGTTAGTCATTATCCAACAATATCATAGCAAGTTACTAAATCAACAATCACTAAACATTAAAATCACAAAATCTGACCTAAATCTAAAAAAGATGCAAGTTACAGTAATACATACAAAAAACCAAATTAATCTTACCTACATCAACTAGTGATGATCCAACAAAGAATTAACAAGTCACACACAACAATATGCTATAACACGGAGTGAAAGTTATTTACAGATTTATGTAGGGGCCAAATGAGCCGAGCTGCTCATGAGCTACTCGAGATCGGCTCGTGAAAAAGCTCGATTGAGCCAAGCTTAAACGATCCCGAGTCCAAGCTTCATTTATCGAGCTCAAGCCGGCTCGCGAGCCTAAACGAGCCTGTCATTTGTATAATTTTTATAATATATATACATATAATATATATTTACATGTATGTGCATATAATAATTAATAAATTCACAAAACAACTAAATAATATATATTATGTTATGTATTAAATTTTAATTGAAAAAATATAAAAATAATTGAAAATATATAAAAATTAATTAATAAATAGTAAACGAGCCGAGCTCGAGCTTGAAAAGGTACCCACGAGCCGAGCTCGAGCTTTAGAAATAAAGATCGAAACGGGCTCGGCTCGTTTGCACTCCTAAATTGTTCACTACTTATTTCAAAATTTTAATAGGCTTAGTGACTTTTGGATATGATCCCTACATGCACATTCTAAGTTACTACTAGTTAGAATAATCCAAAAGTTACTAAATCAACAACATATGATCACCAAACATTAAAAACAAAAAATCTTACATAAATCTAAAAAGGATGCAAGTTACGGCAATACAATTAAAAATCAAATAAAAACCTACATCGGCTAGTGATAATCCAACAAATAATTAACAAGTGCCAGCAGCAACAAAGATACCAAGTTACTGATTTATAATGACAACACGTTTAAAATTCAAAATCTATTAAAATCAAAATATTATCCTAAATCAAATCAAAATATAATCTAAATTAACCGCTCACAATCAAATAACTTTTACAAGATACGAATTTAAATATGTACTAACCTCAAGTTCGCTAAGGACTTGCTTCATTTCATAGTTAAAATTGCTTTTGACATTCGTCGAGGCAAATTCCAAAACCCCAACACACTCATCACCGTGAAACACCGGCATCACTAGCGACCCTCCTACATTTGCATTAGTAGCAACTTGTCTATGTGGATATTTTTGGTCACTGTAATTACCGATGTCACCGCTCCATTCTGTGCGCCCGCTGAAGTACACCCGGGCCAGAACGCCGATACAAAAATTGCAGCACCATTAACATACCATGAATAATCAAGGCAAGCCGTGCGATATGCCCACAATTCTTCGCTGAATACGGAGATAGCAAATGGTTGTCCCCTTGTCGTCAGGACAGTGGCTTTCGCTGATTCAAACTTCACAGGAGCCCAAAATTGAGCCAAAACGATCTCATCATACAGCCTTACCTTAGACATGGCTGAACAAATATTCTTCATAAGCACAAGTTCTTGATCTGCATTTTAACACAAGTTACTGTTAGTAATTGATAACAAATAAATAATTTAATACCAAACATTAAATTAAATGAGAATGGAATACTATCAAGAATCGCACAGCAGGTCCTATCAATGTTGTGAGTATTGGGCATTTATTGGGCCTTTGCCTATGGCCTCAATTCTAAATATAAGTTGTATAAACAATTTTTGGGCTTTTATAACCCACATACATATGGGTGTAAAATAACCTGACCCGAAAAAAAAACGGAACTGGGTTTTTTTACACATGTGTTTTTATTATCTGAACCCGTATCCAATCCTACTACTCGTAGGGTAGGATAGGATATGCATTTCAAGTAGCATTTCAAGTATAAAACCCGTACCCGGAACCGGACACGATTTATACCCGGTAATGATTTATACCGGGTAATACGCGACCCAAACCCAAGCCCGACCCGGGTATTGCCAACCCCGGAACTCGGTTCCATAACCTTTTTTTTATTTTATTGATTTCGTTTTGAGACTTTCGTAATCAATCGTTTGGAATTAGGTTAGACTCACGAAAGACCAGACTTTTATTAGGGTTGTCCAACCCAGTTTAGGTAAAATGGCCATCGTTTTGGGGCCAGGTCAAACCAATGGTGAAGAAGAAGAATAAGAGAATGGTACTTTCTTGAGGGTTTAGACACCAGAGTCGTGAAACAGGGTTTTCATGGAGTTTATTAGACAAAAAGAAACCTGATGATGATGATTAATAGAAATTTGTGACTCTTGAAAGATTTTCTTGATTAATTTCGTTGCATGTGATCAATTTACGCAAGAAAAGAAAGTAAATTGCAAAAACATGTTGAATTTACTTAGTTTCAAGAAAATTGACCATAATTTTCACAATATCAACCCCAATTCTTGCAACTAAAGAGAGATGATACTCAAGATCCTTACCATTTACTTGAGCAATGTGGTTGTAGTAGAAGACTTTCAGGTTTCAATCAAGAACTGGAGCAGGTTGATCATGAAGGTATTCAAGAATGTTAGAATCAATACTATGACTATCCATATTCAAATCAATGTAATTTTCTACTGAAAAAATGAGAGAGTTAAGAAAGAACAAGTAGTTCGATCAATGGAATAAGGTGACGTGTCAACTAAACTGAAGAACAGAGTTTGAATGAACGAATGAATACAGAAGCGGAAGGAAGATGGTGAAAGATATAAGAATTTCGTCACGTGTAAAATTTATTAGTAAATGAAATGTGATAAGGAGAAAATAATAAGAAAAGGAGAATGCTCTAATTATGTTTTAATTAAACATCATCATCGTAGGGTTAGTTTATAATAGAAAGTATAGTTTTTGTAGGAAGGATAAGAAGTAATCTTGTCCATTGATTTTGAATATGAAGAGTTAAGATTAGTTTAGAGGGAAATCAAGTGTGAACACAATGTAAAGAGCATAAAAAGAATAACACATTTGTTGACTTTCTCTCTCCACATGCAAGGCATATGCCAAATTCCTATATCATTTTAAAACGTCCATAACTTTTTTTACGACGTTTTTATTGAAAAACAAATTCACCATAATAACGAATGTCTTTTTATTTTTTATATGAGTACCATATTGTAATATAAAAATTAAAAAAAAATTAGTGGGTTTTTACAAATTGTGTTTTACCAAATTGTGTTTTACAAAATTATGTTATGCAATAGTATTTTGCATTGTGTTTTTTTTTTCATTGTGTTTTTTCTATTGTGTTTTTTACATTGTGTCATACAATTGTGTTTTTTATTGTGTTTTTATCATTGTGTTTTTTTTTCATAGTGTTTTTTTCCATTGTGTTTTTTAAATTGTGTTTTCCATTGTGTTTTTTTCGGCGGCCGTTTTTTGGTGACTTTTTTTTGGTGATTTTTCCGGCGAAATTTCTCAGTGATTGTTTTCCGGTGACTTTCCGATGACTTTTCCGGCGAAATTTCCATAGACTTTTCCGGCGAGGTGGTGGCGGTGGGTGACGGTTGTGGTGGCGGTTGGCGGTGGAGTGGTGGTGGTTGTAAGAGATGAGTGAAGATGTAAGTGGGTTTTATGTAAGTAGGTTTTTGAAATTAATTTAAGTGGGTTTTGAGATTAAAGTAAGTGGGTTTTGATATTAAAGTGTTAAGACTAAAATACCCTTCTTTCTAGCCTTCTTAGTAAAATCAAACTTCTTATTTGAACCTAACCCCATAATCATATATTAATTATGAGTTCTTGTTAATGACAACGGTACCCTTAGGTCCTGTTCGTTTCAAGGATTTGAAAGGAATTCTAAAGAATGAGATTTTAAATCCCATGAATTGATATGTTCGTTTCGTTAAATGAAAGAATAAGAATGGAAACTAAATCCCATCAAATCCCACATTTCATAGGATTTAAAATCCCACCTATTTTATAATATTATGAAAAATAAAGGATTGCTTTATTAACCCTAATCACTAGGGGTGGCAAACGGGTTGGGTTGGGTCGAAACGGGTTAGGGTCGGAATGGGTGGTAAGTGGAAAGAATATCTTTTTGTCCACGTGTAGTTTGGAGATCCGTTCTTATTAAACATGTGGACCATGAAACCCGACTTGTATCCGTAACCGTAATATGGGATCCTATCTATATCTATATTATTTACTATGATAGAGGCCGTGTGATACACGGGTGGTTAAAAACAACAAAAAAGTTAAATTTTATAATATACATGATAACATGCGTTATAGATTCATATGATATTAATAATGATAAACAAAATTTTACAATTCATAAATCTCTAAAATATTTTTTGAATACAACATTGGATGTTAACTTAGTTGTTTAATGATTTTCTGATATTAATTACTAGTTTTAGAACCCATGTCACACACGGGATAATTCAAATTATAAAATTATAAGTAAAACAAATAATTGTATAGCGTATATGAAAAAAATGTATTGCATAAGCTTGTATCTATATAATGTGTACATAAATTGATTTTATTTATATTACAAAATGATTTTTTTAAATAAACTTAATCAAAAAATGCCCGTGCAAAATCGTACCCGAGAATGCTTCTTTCTATTGAAAAATTAATTCTCTGTGTCATATATGTATAATTGAAAGAATTTTGGTTATGAACCAATTTCGAAAATAAGACTTCTCATACTATAGTAGTTCTAACCACTCAGTCTAAATACAAAAGAGATGTTACCTTTATTGATATATTTATCAATTTACTATCCATTAGGATATTAAATTGTAGCAATGAATGTTATTAAAGAACTATATTTTTTTGAGCTACACAATAAAAAAGATTTTAATAAGTTTCAGAAGGCTTCTCGACTTTGTCATAATGACAATATAAAAAATAGCATGTTAACTCATTCAATTTTGTGAATATTTTGTTTCATTTGAGCATAGTTTTGCATGACATGCTTCCCGTACAACGTTCTTATCACCATTGAAGGAAAAATTAATGTTGACATAAATATTTCAAATTTGATAAAAGTTAGAAGCATTGATAGGCATGGGGGTGACATGTCGAAAATGTTCGCAATCTTTTCTTAAATTTTAATAGTTGAGGGAAAAATAGTCAATTCGCCAAATCCCGAACCTTTTGATTATTTCAAAAAATGCCCTTAAAAATAAACTTGAAACCCGAATCATGTTTAAAATGCTAACTTTCATACTTTTGACATTGTAAAGTCAACACTTTGAACCCATAACAAATTTGACGATAAATCTATTTTGCATTATCAAACTTTTAAAGCTACTCAAAATTTTCATTTTTGACCCGTAACAAATTTTGACCTAAATGTAGTTAACTTGTACCAAATAATCTATTTACCAACTTTGACCCATAAAATCAAATTTAACTTTCACAAAAAACCCGAAACAATTTTCATTTGAGAAACATGATTTATGTTGATTTTTGGAATTCACCAAGTATTTTAAAATATATAGTAAAATAATATGTTAATATTTATATTTATAAAAATATATAGATATTATATAAATATAGTATAAAAGAAAAGTGAATAATTATTGATTTATTACATATATTAGGGTATATTAGTTTTGGAGGGAAAAAATTATGAGAATTAACCAAAACATGATAAGTGTCCCCATTTATTTTACTTTATTATAATAGGTAGATAAGTGAATTAACAACATATCATTTATAAGTCAAGAAAATAAACACAATAACTACTTAAGTGGAGTTGCTAAGCATCTTTAGTTTGAAACATGAGGTCTTGGGTTCAAGACTTGTATCAAACAATAATTTATTTTTCAAAATTTTACAAAGTGATATGAAGATGGTTGTATTTAAAGAGAAACCGGTCATGGTTATAACATAACTAAACGGGTTCATGCTCCATATTGTGTTTAGAAGAAGAGATGATAAAACAGGAAACTGCTCACATGGTATCTATGTGGCATCCTATGTGGAAGCCCTAGAATGATACCATGTGAAAAAATCATGTTGCTTTAATATACTAGAACTAGAATGATGTCATGTGGAAAAATCGTGTTGTTTTAATATACTAGAATGATGCCATGTGAAAAAATCATGTTGCTTTAATATATAGTTAGATTAGATTATTATTATTATTATTATTATTATTATTATTATTATTATTATTATTATTATTATTAAGGAGGATTGATGTACGGAAGAGTAATTTAACAATTAGAGCATGAGGACAGAAACGCCATTTCATAATTGGGCAGAAAAAGTAATTTGCCATTACATCATTTCGTTCTTTAAACGTAGCGTACAAATTCATGAAGCCTTACGTTTTGTGTAATTACTCATTGTAAGGCCCCGTTACCGGTAACCCTACTTTCGTGTTGGATTTACTCATAAACACAGTTCTAAATATCAGAG
The DNA here is from genome assembly GCF_021521415.1 of Bidens hawaiensis. NCBI lineage: Eukaryota > Viridiplantae > Streptophyta > Magnoliopsida > Asterales > Asteraceae > Bidens > Bidens hawaiensis. The sequence continues at coordinate 20,949 of NW_027500433.1, forward strand.
TTAATTAAAAACTTTACGCGGAATATAAAACTTTCATAAAACATTACATATCAATTCATAATCATGTCTTTAAACATTCCTCATGTCTTTCAAAATCAAAACGTAACTTATAAAACATATCGGATCTTCAGATGCCAGGCTTTAGTCTTCTGCCATGTGTCCTCCGCTCAAGCCAGCTGTCTCAACCTACTCACCTGCGTGCATACTAAAAGTCAGCTACGCTGAGTGAGTTCTAGTTAATCATACACTACCATGCAATACCTTGTTACACACATACGTACTTAACCTCATAACTTTCTTTCATACACACATAAGTACTCATACCTTCATTCTTACTTACATACTTTCTTTCTTACTTACATACTTTCTTTACATTCATAATCATACGTTTTAAAGAGCCTTTCGCCCTATAACCTCACAGATATTATAAGGGTCTGGTCCCTAACATCACAGATATTATAAGGGTCTGGTCCCTAACATCACAGATATTATAAGGGTCTGGTCCCTATCATCACAGATATTATGAGGGTCTGGTCCCTAACATCACAGATATTATTAGGGTCTGGTCCCTAACATCACAGATATTATTAGGGTCTGGTCCCATGTTTTCGAATATTAGTAGGGTTCGATTCCCTCTTCGTTACCATACAACCATACATCATACCTCGAGTATTATTAGGGCTCGGTACCCCTTTTGTAACCATATAACCATACAACCGTCATTTCCTTCTTTTATTAACTTTCTTACGTTCATACACATAAACATACATATCATACTTGCCATATTTATAACGTTACAACCTGACAGTACGTGCAATATCCGAAGATCGTTCACGAACCATCAAGCAATCATTCATACATATCACATATATCACCTATGGCATACACTTATCACTTTGGATAAATGTATTAACAACACATCAAGTATGCACACAGCCCCGAAAACATAACAAGGAATGGGGCTAGAAACTCACCTGGATCCTGTTACGCTCGCCGTTGATCGTAATTCCTTTCTTTAACTGGGCTCGGCTAACTGTATAATATTTACACATATCAATTAACTACTGCTACTCGTTTGTATTTCTATCTATATATGACCCACAACGAACGGGGGTCCGGGGGCAGCGCCCCTGGCAGCGGGGTTCTAGGGGCGGCAGCCCCTAGCGGGGTCCAAGGGGCAGAGCCCCTGGCTGGGGTTAAGCTGCCAGGTCAGCTTGGAAAAATTTTATTTTCGATAACTGCCTTAACACATTTTCCATTAGGTTTTTAATTTATTTTATAGACGAACTTCGCTTCAGGCGAAGTTAAACCTTAGGCGAACTTGGAAACAGCTTGGTTCTGGCTTGATTCGATCGAATAGGAACACGTTCGATCGAATAGGAACACGTTCGATCGAATACAACACGTTCGATCGAATAGGAACACGTTCGATCAAACAGGAACACGTTCGATCGAATACAACACTCATTCGATCGAATACAAAACTCATTCGATCGAATGAGTTGGAGACCATTCGGTTGCTTCCCTATTCGGTCGACTGGACTTGTTCGATCTACGCATTCGATCGAATGGACTGATTCGATCGACTGGTTCGATCGAATGAGTCTGATTCGACTCCTTCAAGCTGGGCGACGGAGAAACCCACGGGTTTTCCAGATTTTCCAGATTTTTGACCCAAAATCGAAGTTTTTGACATGGAAATGCTCGGGATTGAAAGGGCTATCGATTCCTAGTACTTTTAAACACAAAAGCTTGCATTTTGACACCAAAACAAGGCGGTTTTTGACCCGAAAACTCAAGTTACGTTTTTGCTCGATTTGAGGCCGAAATGGTTATGAAAACGGATGATTTTCGAGAGGGACTTACCAAAAACGATTAGGAACAAGATTGTGGACTCGGATTTGTGATTTGAGAACTTTCTCTCTCTAGCTTCTCTCTCTAGAAATGAGAGTGTTTGGGTGGGTGTAAGTGAAGGAAGATGGTGAAAATGGTGGAAGTGTCAAGAACTTTCGTTTATATACTACGGGTTTGGTTAGGCTCGGGTTGGCTTCCTACGGGTCGAGACAGGCCGAGTTCATAAAATAACTAAGCCCAAGACCCGTTCCTTACTCGACATTAAATAACTAAAACGTGAAATTACTAAACATAACTTTCTTTTATTTATCATATAAAAATTTTAGGATGTTACAAGTCTTCCTCCCTTAAAGAGGTTTCGTCCCCGAAACCTAACTATTACATAAACAAACTAGGGTAAAACTTGCGCATCTCATCCTCGACTTCCCAAGTAGCATCAGATCCCTTGCGGTGCTTCCATATCACTTTGACCAAGGGTATAATCTTGTGACGAAGCTGCTTCTCCTTGCGATCAACGATCTTTATCGGTTGCTCGATGTAGTTCAATTGTTCATCAACCTCGATGTCCATTAAGGGCACGTGAGACGTGTCATCAGCTAGACACTTCCTCAGATGAGAAACATGGAAGGTTGAATGAATTCCTTCTAACTCATCGGGTAAATCCAGTTTGTAAGCTACTTCACCCACACGTTTTACAATCTTGAACGGTCCAATGTACCTCGGACTCAACTTTCCTCTTTTCCTAAAACGGATAATCCCCTTCCAAGGCGAGACCTTAAGCATCACATAGTCGCCAACGTTAAACTCAATTGGTCGTCGCCGCTTATCCGCATAAGACTTTTGTCTGTCTTGAGCGGCTTTCATTCTTGCTTTGATCTGATCGAACTTTGAAGACGTTTCTTGAACCACTTCTATACTTCCCATTTCCTTCTGACCAATCTCACCCCAGCACACCGGGGTTCTACATCGTCTACCGTACAGCATCTCAAACGGTGGCATACCAATACTCGAATGGTAACTGTTGTTATAGGAGAACTCTGCCAGATGCAGATGATCATCCCAACTTCCACCAAAATCTAAAACGCAAGCACGTAGCATATCCTCAAGGGTTTGGATCGTCCTTTCAGACTGTCCATCGGTTTGAGGATGATACGCCGTACTGATGTTCAACCTCGTCCCCATAGCTTCATGAAATTTCTTCCAGAACCTCGAAGTAAACCGTGTATCCCTATCAGACACGATCGATAACGGTACTCCATGCTTGGTTACAATTTCTTTAATGAACAAGCTTGCTAACGTTTCTGACGAGATGGCCTCTCGTATGGGCAGAAAGTGAGCACTCTTGGTCAAACGGTCCACAATCACCCAGATGGTATCATGTTGCTTAGCTGTACGAGGTAGCTTAGTTATGAAATCCATGGTGATGTGTTCCCATTTCCACTCAGGTATCTCTAGCTGTTGCATCTTCCCACAAGGCTTTTGGTGTTCGGCTTTGACTTGTAAGCAAGTTAAGCACTTACCAACATAATCCACTACATCGCTCTTCATTCCTGGCCACCAGTAATCTCTTTTCAAGTCTTGGTACATCTTTGTAGCTCCAGGATGGATTGAGTACCTTGACTTATGAGCTTCATCTAAGATTCGACTTCTAAGATCACCATGGCGTGGAATCCACATACGGTCAAATCTAGTTTTAACTCCATGAGTGTTTTCCATCAACTCATCTTGCTGGCCATAAATCCTTTCCTTCTTTACTAACCCTTCATCTATTAACACTTCTGACTGCACCTTGATGATTTCTTCAAAAAGACTCGGGTTCATGATCAACTTGTATGACTTCACTGTTGCAAGGACTTCCTCATTCTTACGACTTAACGCATCAGCGACCACGTTAGCTTTACCGGGGTAATACTTAATCTCACAGTCGTAATCCTTTATCAATTCTAACCATCTTCTCTGCCTCATGTTCAGTTCTTTCTGCTCGAAGAAGTACTTTAAACTCTTATGATCGGTATAGATAGTACACTTAGTGCCGTACAGATAATGCCTCCATATCTTAAGAGCATGCACTACAGCTGCTAACTCCAAATCATGCGTCGGGTAAGTACTCTCATGGACCTTCAACTGTCTAGACGCGTAGGCTATCACCTTCCCTCGTTGCATCAACACGCAACCTAACCCTTGATGCGAGGCATCAGCACAAACAACAAAATCCTCATCACCATCGGGTAAAGTAAGGATTGGAGCTTGCGTGAGTCTCCTCTTTAATTCTTCAAAGGCTTCCTCCTGAAACTTTCCCCAATTGAATACTATCGTCTTACGGGTCATACCGGTCAGCGGTGCGGCTATCTTGGAGAAACCTTCGATGAATCTCCTATAGTAGCCAGCTAACCCTAGGAAGCTTCGTATATCAGTCGGATTCTGCGGAGTCTTCCAATTCGTTATCGCTTCAATCTTAGCTGGGTCCACGGTAATCCCCTCCGGATTAACCACATGACCTAAAAATTGCACTTCTCTTAACCAGAACGCGCACTTCGAAAACTTGGCGTACAACCTTTCTTTCTTCAGAACTTCCAATACCTCTCTCAGATGCTCGGCATGGTCAGACTCACTCTTTGAATAAATCAATATATCATCGATGAAGACGATAACCGACTTATCCAACACCGTTCGACACACCCTATTCATCATGTCCATAAATGCTGCAGGAGCATTTGTTAGACCGAATGACATTACAAGGAACTCGTAGTGTCCATACCGCGTTCGGAACGCTGTTTTAGGGATGTCTACCTCTTTCACCTTCAGCTGATGGTAGCCTGATCTGAGATCTATTCGTGAGAACCAACTCGAACCTTGCAGTTGGTCAAACAGATCGTCAATCCTAGGCAAGGGGTATCTATTCTTTACCGTAAGCTTATTCAACTCACGATAGTCTATGCACATTCTCATACTTCCATCCTTTTTCTTCACAAACAAAACCGGTGCGCCCCATGGAGAAACACTCGGTCTGATAAAACCCTTGTCGAGGAGTTCTTGCAGTTGGGACATTAATTCCTTCATCTCGGATGGTGCTAGACGGTAAGGCGCTTTCGCGACGGGCTGGGCTCCTGGTATTAAATCTATCTGAAATTCTATTTCTCGCTCCGGTGGCAGCCCTGGAAGATCCTCAGGGAATACTTCTGGGTAGTCGCGCACAATAGGAACATCCTTCATTTCTTTCGTCTCGGCCGTAGCGTTGACAACATACGCCAGGTAGGCACCGCACCCTCGCCTTAACAAACCCTCGGCTTTTATCATCGAAATGACATTAAGTCCATAACTCTCCTTATCACCATAAACCGTCACCGCACTACCATCCAATGACTTTAACCTTATCATCTTACTTTTACATACTATCTGAGCCTCAAACTCCGACAACCAATCCATACCCAAGACTACATCGAACCCTCCTAAGGCCATAACATACAAAGTAACAGGGAACTCATGTCCCTCTAACTCTATCTTACAATTCTTCACCATTTTAGTTATTTTCACCGAAGTGTCACTTGCGGTTTCTACTACAAAAGTTTCAGACACTCGGCAGCCTTTCATTTTAGCTAGTTTACTAAACGTCGTAGCTACAAAACTTCTATTCGCACCAGAATCAAATAATACAGAAGCGGAAACATCGTTCACTAGAAACGTACCTGTGACGACATCCGGAATCTGCCTGGCTTGTTCCTGGGTCAGCATGTAGGCTCTAGTTCTGGGCCTAGCTTGATCGGCATCCTTCTTTCCACTACCTCCAGCTACACCTTCAGTGCACTCCCTTGACATATGGCCTGTCTTGCCACATTTGTAACATGCTGGCTTCGCACTGCACTCATTGGCATAATGCCCTACCTTCCCACACTTATAACAGGCATTCGACCCCATTCTGCATTCTCCACCATGAGCCTTTCCACATTTGAGACAAACATTAGAACTTTTACCCCACTTGCACTCACCACCATGCCTCTTTCCGCAGGTCTTACACGATCTCTTCTCCCACACTTTCTGTTTCTTATCCCTGGAGTTCCATAACTGAGTACCGGGTCGTTTAGCAGGAGTGACCCCTTTCTTCTCTTTCTCTTCGTCCCTTTCCACCCCATCATCCGCGGCCACGTCAGCATAGACCATTTCCGCGAGTCCAACAGCCGAATCAAAAGTAGCAGGTTGAACCGCCCTGACTAACATGCGGACCTTTTGTGGCAACCCCCTCACATAACACTTGATTCTCTTGACTTCAGTGTCAACCATGTCAGGCACCAACCTAGATAGTCGGTTGAACTCCGTGGTATACTCACGATGCGTCATCATACCGGCTTTTAAATTCTGGAACTTCATCTCCGTTCTTTCAACCTCGGCATCTGCACAGAACTTCTTCATTACCAACTCTTTCAAATCTTCCCACTTCATCCCTTTGATCTCTTCACGGGTCTTCCTCTGCTCCACACTCTCCCACCAATACATAGCCTCTTCTACGAATGACTGAGTAGCATAGCCCACAGCTTGGTCGGGACGGCATTCGCTAATGCGGATAACCTTGTCCATAGCGGTTATCCACTGGAGAGTAGCGACTGCGTCTCCTAAACCAGTCAGCTTAGGCGGGTCACAACCTTTGAAGGACTTATAGCTGCACCCACCTTGTCCTCCTCTCCTATCATCGACTTTCACAGACTTATCCCCACTCGAGGCCCCTCTTTCACCTTCCCCATCCTTTCTACCATCACCACCCGCCCCTTCAGCAGTTCGTTCACGGCTTCCAGCAGATCCTTCGGGATTCAGGTTCTTCACAGCAGCAACTACAGCCTGAACAATGGCTGCTTGAACTGCAGGACTAAGTTGAACTTCCTCGTTGTTGTTCTGGTCTCCTCCAGCTGCGCTTCCTTCATCTTCGGTGTGGGAAGCTTCTTCTACCGAGGGTTGCCGGACAAGACGAGGCCTGCCACGACGTCCAGTGCGACCCCCAGCTTCAACAAATTCTCCAGCTCCAGCCATCAGTATCCTATATGAGAAAACACAAACATCATCACTCAAGGAACTATCTAGTACAAGGATAGTAAGGCTAACAGGTAATAACAGTGGCCAGTTGCGATTAGCTGATCACGTTACTTTCCGTGTCATATACACTTCCCTTTATGAGTCTATTTGTGCTGGTTCTACTTAAGCAGTTTGTCAATTCAATCAGTCAATTATTCCTATCCCTATCGTTCACATATCTTTTCTCTCTCATTAACATATATCATTTAATCATACACTTTACCTTTACTGATCTTGCTTGAGCGACACATGGCATTCTTGAACTGGCATCTTCTTTCCTTTCTTACTTAAATCCCATTCTCTGTTCGAGTCTAAGCATGTAGGATGCTTAAATCTCTCGAACTTATGCTCTGATACCAACTTGTAAGGCCCCGTTACCGGTAACCCTACTTTCGTGTTGGATTTACTCATAAACACAGTTCTAAATATCAGAGTTAATTAAAAACTTTACGCGGAATATAAAACTTTCATAAAACATTACATATCAATTCATAATCATGTCTTTAAACATTCCTCATGTCTTTCAAAATCAAAACGTAACTTATAAAACATATCGGATCTTCAGATGCCAGGCTTTAGTCTTCTGCCATGTGTCCTCCGCTCAAGCCAGCTGTCTCAACCTACTCACCTGCGTGCATACTAAAAGTCAGCTACGCTGAGTGAGTTCTAGTTAATCATACACTACCATGCAATACCTTGTTACACACATACGTACTTAACCTCATAACTTTCTTTCATACACACATAAGTACTCATACCTTCATTCTTACTTACATACTTTCTTTCTTACTTACATACTTTCTTTACATTCATAATCATACGTTTTAAAGAGCCTTTCGCCCTATAACCTCACAGATATTATAAGGGTCTGGTCCCTAACATCACAGATATTATAAGGGTCTGGTCCCTAACATCACAGATATTATAAGGGTCTGGTCCCTATCATCACAGATATTATGAGGGTCTGGTCCCTAACATCACAGATATTATTAGGGTCTGGTCCCTAACATCACAGATATTATTAGGGTCTGGTCCCATGTTTTCGAATATTAGTAGGGTTCGATTCCCTCTTCGTTACCATACAACCATACATCATACCTCGAGTATTATTAGGGCTCGGTACCCCTTTTGTAACCATATAACCATACAACCGTCATTTCCTTCTTTTATTAACTTTCTTACGTTCATACACATAAACATACATATCATACTTGCCATATTTATAACGTTACAACCTGACAGTACGTGCAATATCCGAAGATCGTTCACGAACCATCAAGCAATCATTCATACATATCACATATATCACCTATGGCATACACTTATCACTTTGGATAAATGTATTAACAACACATCAAGTATGCACACAGCCCCGAAAACATAACAAGGAATGGGGCTAGAAACTCACCTGGATCCTGTTACGCTCGCCGTTGATCGTAATTCCTTTCTTTAACTGGGCTCGGCTAACTGTATAATATTTACACATATCAATTAACTACTGCTACTCGTTTGTATTTCTATCTATATATGACCCACAACGAACGGGGGTCCGGGGGCAGCGCCCCTGGCAGCGGGGTTCTAGGGGCGGCAGCCCCTAGCGGGGTCCAAGGGGCAGAGCCCCTGGCTGGGGTTAAGCTGCCAGGTCAGCTTGGAAAAATTTTATTTTCGATAACTGCCTTAACACATTTTCCATTAGGTTTTTAATTTATTTTATAGACGAACTTCGCTTCAGGCGAAGTTAAACCTTAGGCGAACTTGGAAACAGCTTGGTTCTGGCTTGATTCGATCGAATAGGAACACGTTCGATCGAATAGGAACACGTTCGATCGAATACAACACGTTCGATCGAATAGGAACACGTTCGATCAAACAGGAACACGTTCGATCGAATACAACACTCATTCGATCGAATACAAAACTCATTCGATCGAATGAGTTGGAGACCATTCGGTTGCTTCCCTATTCGGTCGACTGGACTTGTTCGATCTACGCATTCGATCGAATGGACTGATTCGATCGACTGGTTCGATCGAATGAGTCTGATTCGACTCCTTCAAGCTGGGCGACGGAGAAACCCACGGGTTTTCCAGATTTTCCAGATTTTTGACCCAAAATCGAAGTTTTTGACATGGAAATGCTCGGGATTGAAAGGGCTATCGATTCCTAGTACTTTTAAACACAAAAGCTTGCATTTTGACACCAAAACAAGGCGGTTTTTGACCCGAAAACTCAAGTTACGTTTTTGCTCGATTTGAGGCCGAAATGGTTATGAAAACGGATGATTTTCGAGAGGGACTTACCAAAAACGATTAGGAACAAGATTGTGGACTCGGATTTGTGATTTGAGAACTTTCTCTCTCTAGCTTCTCTCTCTAGAAATGAGAGTGTTTGGGTGGGTGTAAGTGAAGGAAGATGGTGAAAATGGTGGAAGTGTCAAGAACTTTCGTTTATATACTACGGGTTTGGTTAGGCTCGGGTTGGCTTCCTACGGGTCGAGACAGGCCGAGTTCATAAAATAACTAAGCCCAAGACCCGTTCCTTACTCGACATTAAATAACTAAAACGTGAAATTACTAAACATAACTTTCTTTTATTTATCATATAAAAATTTTAGGATGTTACACTCATCTATCACCTGGGCATGCAAAAAGTTTTTAACTACCTTATTAAATACATAATATATATATAGGGGTGAGTTATTGTACAATAATATCTTATCGTACATTACGTACGCGACCTTTCAGAGCGTTGGATTAAAAAACACGCGGTGGCAGTTTCGTAAATAACCCAAACTAGTTTATGGTCAAATTCATCGATTACAAATCCATTCTGATCCAAATTTTGAACTCATCGCTCTATCTCATCCAATTTCTAAACCCTAATCAGAGCTTAAAGTATGAAATCTCTAAAGTCAAAAACCAAAATCAAAATTAAACGTCGTTGAACATCAAGAATCTTCAAAATTGATCCAAAAATGATGATTTAATCAATCAAATTGATGTGTAGAAGGATTTAGACTCATCAATTGATTATGAAATTGTAGAATAGTATACTCAGTTGACCTTTGATTACGGTTCAAAATATCATGTTTTAACGTTCCGAACAAAACTGAATACACTAAAACGTTCTGACAAAAAACGAACACATTTAAACGTTCAAGTTAAACGTTCTGATAAAAAACGAGCACCTTTAAACGTTCAAGTTACACGTTCTGACAAAAAACGAACACATTTAAACGTTCAAGTTAAACGTTCTGACAAAAAACAAGCACCTTTAAACGTTCAAGTTACACGCTCTGACAAAAAAACGAACACCTTTAAACGTTCTGACAAAAAACGAACACCTTTAAACGTTCAAATTTAGAAGTTCAGAACAAAAAAGTTTAGAAGTTCTGTTTACAAGTTCTGAACCCTAATCAAAGCTCATATATGAAATTAAACTTTCTACACAAACCTTTAAACGTTCAGAAGCTCAAATATGAAATTAAACTATCTGTAACATGAAATTGGACACTGAAATCACTTCATGTAATCTTGTAATCATCAAGAAATCATCAATCGACCATCGATTTAATCATCGATTTCATCATATGAACAAATCTGGAACGTATCTAGACTTCTATCAGTTGAAATCAATTTTCAAATTTTCAATTCAATTGAAGTGAAAACTGCAATGAAGTCAGTGATGATGGTTGAATGATCGTAACGGTTAATTGGGATGAAAACGAATTGAAAGAATTTACAATATTGCCATCGAATGTTTTTTGAAATCAACGGTTTAAGAGTGTCGCATACGTAATATACGATAAGAGATTATTGCATTGAATCTTTATCTATACATATATAATATAAATAATGCACATATAATTAATTACATTATTATGATTATCATTATTATAAAACACTTTGGCTCATGTTTGATCATTCAATTGTCTATTAATAGCAATTGCTATTCAATTGTAGTTCTCAAATCAATCTATATATTGAAAACGGTTATCATCTTCATTCGTATCTGTATCAGTGAACGGGCTACTCATCTAAATTATCGTTTATTTTATAGTTATGTAAGGGACATGTGTATTTGAACTTGCATGGTGATATTTTATTTCAATCGCGTTCTCTCTCTATCTCCGATAATTTTATATCCCCAACCCTAAATTGAAATAAGAGTTAGCTCACAACAGCCGTCATCTTCCTCTCCACCATCCTCTGTCTTCGCTTGTTGTGACATTCGTCAATTTCGGGTCTTGTTTGTATTCGTTTTTGTATTTGTTTATTATGTAAACCGACCCGATTTGTAAACCGAAGCTTATGTTATAATCAAAATGATGGATTTATGTTACAATATTGTTTCACACTTGTTGGGTCTTGAAAACATCCTATTTTTATTTTTATTTATTTATTTATTTATTTATTTATTTTTTTCTTGTTTTGTGTTTTTGTCTTGATCCATTTTGCATAAAAACTCTTATCTCACACCCATATTTGACCACCAACATTACCCTATATATACACCACCTTTCCTCTTCATTTTCCCTTGCTACAACTCCAAAAAAAAAAAAACTCTCTCAAACATCAAAGATTCAAGGTTATCTTCTTAAGTGTTCTTGAAGGATTTTGGTCTTTCATCTTAATTAGTTTATGTAGCCTTATTAATACTTGTTTATGGTTGTGCAACATATATATATAATATACACCCCTTGTTTACCTTTGGTAGTTACTTCTCCGATTCAGGTCGGTGAGGTTTCGGATCCCATAAGGCAAGGCTTCATGGAGGACTTCGTGTCCTTGATATATATACATCAATATAACTTGTTCATACATATTAATCTTGCTTATTTTAGTTTGTTGGTCATGTTTACAAGTTCCATGGTTATGGGTTTTTAAAAGTCTATGCTTCGGTTTAACCGTAAATAGCTCTAAACCGTAAACCGAACTTTGTTACTAGTTTTGTTTGTTTAAACATACTTAGTGTTAGATCTAAGTTTCTAAAATCATTTTTACAAATTCTATGGTTATGGGTTTGTAGAATCTTACCTCGGTCTTAACCCGAAACACGATCCTAACCGAAAACCGAACTTTTGTTTAAAGACTTTATTGTTAACTTTTGGTATTTTTTTATTTGTACATTATTATACAAGTTCTTTAGTGTTTGGACATGTGGAAACCATCTATGAACTTGTTGTGAGATGGAAACCAAACCAAACCGATTCTTGCTCGCTTAAGACACACAAGTGTGTTTTTTTTAGCCATCAAGACTTGTATATTTCTTTAAAAATGGTTACAAATTGATTTTTAAATATTTTCTTAAGTACTTGGAAATGTTGGATCCAACTTGATCTCATAACAAAGTTTGGACCGACAAAACCGAACACTCGCTTAACGTACGTTGTTAGTTCTAAAACAATGGAACTACATACTTGGTTAAGTCTTATTAAATTTTATTGAGTTATCTCATAACATTCAATATTTTGAAAAGTTGACTTTGGGTTTGACCAATTATCAAGACCCGAACCGACAACCCGAACACTCGATAAAAAAAACCCGTTTTAGTATCTTTATTCCAAAGGGATTTGCATTCTTGCATTTTACCCACCTTATTACTTAACATAAGTTGAGTAAATATTAAGGTTAGATACTTTAACCCGGTTTCGAGCAAACTTACATTTTTAAAGGGTTATTATTATAAATTCTTAAATATTCATATTTTAAACCTTGAACTTTAATTATTTACATTTCTCAACATTTATTTTGTTTAAAGACCTTCAAGACAACCTTTCTAAATTCAAGACTTCTTTTCTTTTTAGGCATTGTGCGTTAAACTCTTCGTTCCGACAAATCTCCAAATTATCATCTTTCAAGTTTACTACTTGAAGGTGAGTACTTCATACCCCATTTTCCATCTTTTATTTTGGGGGTGACATTTCATACTTATTCAACAAAATGCTTTATATTTGAATCTTAAACCACAAACGTAGTTGTATACTTTACCTAAATAATTGCTCGATTTGGTGTTCTATGCTTATATGCCTATGTGTTTATTGCTTTTGGTTGGTGGAACTATAAAATCCTAGACTATTTGTCATCCCCTTATAGCAAGGTGTCGTTAACGTAATGCAATTAACGATAACTATAAAATCCTAGACTATTTGGCATCCCCTTATAACTAGGTGTCGCTAATGTGTTTAGCGATATCTATTTATCCAAATTACCACTTTTATTTATCGTTTCGTATGCACGTTTTGTGGCTATCTTTATTATATACTAATATGATTAAACTTATGAATTGCTCACCGACCTTTGTGTTGACAAACTTTATTTTATGAAATGTTGCAGGTTTGCATCTTGGTTGATTTATGATTGTGAAGAAAACAACATCAAAGACCTTAGGATATTAGTAAAAAAATGAACAATATCAATTTGCCATATTTTGTGATATCTTGTTTATGGTTATTTTATGGATAATTGTTATGTGGCATTTTCGATGTTGTGAAATGAAATGAGCTTATTAAACACTGTCACTTTAATTAGTGTCATGTGCTTATGGACAATCGTTACACCTCGGCATGTTCCGCCGCCTTTGGTCGGGGTGTGACACTTGTCCATCAGCACACTGCCCATGCGGCTTCTGATCGCAGCTAGTTAACAAATCAAACATCTAGCAACATTTGATTTGGCATTATTATAGCTCACATCGCCTTCTTTTTCTTCCATTTTGTTTTCAATTCACATATCTAAGCGATGATGATAAACATATGAGGATGAAGTCACGCTTTTGGGCTTGAGTTTTGATAGATTTTGTTTTTTTTAATTATAATTAAAAACTGGAAAAAAGAGTTTACCGGCTCACCGGGTTCAGTCCAGTCGCCAACCGTCAAAACCGGTCGGGTTTTTAGAAAATGGTTAACTACTGCATACCGGACCAGTATGCTTAGCGGGTCCCGGCCGGTCCGGGTTTCAAAATAATTGGAATTTTGATCACTGACATAGTAAAATGGTGATGTGGCATTTAATTAATTTCTTGCTAAACTCCACTACATAGTAATCAAAGTTGGGTTCTACATAATATATTCGAAAGCCCTTAGCGGCGTTAGTGTACGTAGATAATAGATCAATTTACAAGTGTACGGATTATATGTATGAGCGCGTTGACGCATGTGCATATGGCACGTGCGTTGCGGCAGGGATGCAACGGGAATTCGGTCGGTAGCAATTCGATTTGTTATGGTACCGGTATTTGCTAGTAAAATTTATATTTGGTATAGTCTACGACACGAAAAATGGAGATTACAATGAGTCAGGTACGGGATGGTTTTTGGTAGTTCGTTTTTGTTACAAGAGCTATAAATGTAGAAGATGGGCTTACGAGAGCTAGAGATGTTGTTTTAATTTTAATTATTTGAAGATCTTGTGTTTTTGGTATCTCAACAACATGGACATAGAAGGATGAATATCATAGACAATGTTAGTGTTGGATTCCAGTGGTGATCAGTCAAAACTTTATTTATTAAAACCGGTTTAATAAATATGATAAATAATAATTAATTCAATTAATTAATAGATGCGTAGCAGAATATAAACGAGTAATCAGCACCAAAACAAAACCCGACAGGATTCGGTTACAAATCATACGAGCACAGTAACAACAAAACAGTTAAATATATATAAATATATGAGAGATTTCTTTTAAGAACATTTTTGAGTTTTAAGAACTCGAAATAACTCAACGTAACAATTTTTTTTGTTGATTTGTTTTACATATACGTAATATATGTAAGTTACATGTGCGTAAAAAAATTACAGCATTTTTTACGCACCGAGTTGACTTATTACATAAGTGTAACAGACATTTAAATTAGTGTAATCACTTTACATATTTATCCTCTCTCTTACTTTAATTTTTTAATCACATTTAATCTCAACCACACAATCTAATCTATTTAATTAAATACGTGGTAAAAAATGAAGTTTTTAAGTTCTTAAAAATCAACAAGGTTCTCAAATTATCCCTCCCCTATATATATGATTTCAAATGAGAATCATTTTAAGTTTTAAGAACTCGAAAGAACTCAACATAACATTTTTTTTTTGAAATTTTTTTACACATACGCAATATATGTAGTTACATATACGTAAAAAAGTCACATAATTTTTTACGCACCGAGTCGACTTATTACATATGTGTAACCAATGTTGCAAAAGTCGCTAGGCGGACCCTATGCGGCCAACTGAGGAGTTGGGAGTAGTCGGAGTACTCGGGGAGTACTCGGATATGGTAATTATAATGAAAATTAATTTTTGGACAATATATATTTGTCAAAATAAGCATAATTCACGTCAAAAGGGTACTCTAGTCAACTCGACAACTTTTTAATGACTTTTAACTGACTTTTAGAGAAACCTAGCCCGACTTTGGACCGCCTAGCCCGACTTTTTGTCCGACTTTTTACCGACTTTTAGAAATTCCTAGCCCGACTTTTGACCACCTAGCCCGACTTTGACCGCCTCTGACTAATCCAGCCGACTTGGAAAAAGTCTCCAAGGTAGGGGTCCGAGGACCGACTAGTCGGCCTTGGAATCTAACTTTTACAACACTGTGTGTAACGGACGTTTAAAGTTGTGTAATAATTGCGTATCTTTATTTTCTCTCATACTTTAATTTTTTAATTACATTTAATCTCAACCACATAATCTAATCTATTTAATTAAATGCGTGGTCAAAAGTGAAGTTCTTGGGTTCTTAAAACTCAACAAGGTTCTCAAAATATCCATCCTCATATATATATATATATATATATATATATATATAATTTTACCTCGGTTAATAAATACCCGGTCGAGACAACGAGAGTTAACGAGCAATGCTAGGTGACAAACGAGACTCGACGGTGGAGGTGCACTAGGCAGCGGCAGCGGACAGTGGTGGAGGTAGCCAATGGACAGCAGCGGCGGTAGCAACAGGTAAGCAACAGCTGCGGCGGTAAGGTGGCCGGTGGTGGTAGGGGTGAGCATTTTGGAATACTCGACCCGGACTGTGTAATACCCGAGACCGACCCGAACCCGAAATTACAGAATCACAAAGACCGAATTGCGGACCCTATATAGGAGGTCGGTCGTCGGTCCCAAATTCGGTTTCCATCAAAGACCGAAGTGCATACCATAAATTGCAATTTCATTCCATTTTAACATGGCTATCATCATCTTCTACAATCTTGATTCAAGGTATGTGAAACCTGCAATTTTATTATGCTTCGATGATGAAAAAGTAGATGAAGAATATGGTGATGCTACATAGTGAAGGTACGAAGATGATGTAGTCTTCAAGCTTTCACTAAATGAAAATGAAATTTCTTCCCAAATTCAAACTTTGTTTATATGAATTATACCAAGGTTATCATTTCTAACATCGGGAAACATATTCAAACACCATATTCATTATGTCTACATAGGCACGCTTATCAACAAGATAGACATTAAATTATTTTAATTATTTAGAGAACAAAATTAGTTAACTTAAATATTTTCTTATTGTTTCTAGAAAGAATAATAATTTAAAAATGTATTATTTGGTGAATCTTTAAGTTAAAATATTATCTTAAGGCAATGTAAAAACATTAAGAATTTAAAATTTTACAAGAAAATTTATTTTTATAAAAACACTTAGAAATAAATGCCTCGTTTCTTAAAATATGTATATAACTTGTTATAAAAAAATAAAAAACTAAATAGGAGCCTCAAAATAAAACTTTTGTAAAAGTATATTAAAATTCAGATCTTGATAATATAAACGTTTAATGAACTATCTTGAAAACAACATCATTTAAAACAAATTTCAAAAGTAAATAGTATTCCACTTCACTATTTCATGATACATGGATGATGTGGATCAATTACTAAAAAAAAAAGCTGAATCATAATTGTTACGTATTCAATTGATGCCAAATATAAAAATAATTAAATAGGGTCAACTGCCCATTGAAGCTTATTTAAAATAATATTTTTGCGTTCACTGGTTCCAAAGAGTTTAATCACATAGCAAGTGGTGTTTTGACTATTCGGTCCCTTCGGTCTGGACCGAAGACCGACCCGAACCCGATAATTGCAAAATATTGGGACCAAAGAGCAGCTTATTTAAATAACATCGGTTCGGTTTCGGGTAATTTTTGGTTCGGGTATTTTCGGTTATAACCGATTTATGCACACCCCTAGGTGGTGGTGTGGACTCCACGGGACAGCAGCGGCTAGGAGGCCGACGACCGATGGTGTGGTGTGAGGGAAGAGAGGGATTATGATAAGATGGCTAGGGTTAGGATTAATGATAGGTTAGCTAGTTTATAAATAAACTATGTTAGAACCCGTGTAATATACGGGTTGGTAATAAAATAAAAATTACAAAAAATAATTAAATAATATAAATAATTACACATGGTGAAACATGAATAAAAACAATTCAGAAGTCATATAAAAGTGTTTCCTTCTTTTGTGTTATATGTTTTGACCATTGGTTTAATCATAAACTGAGGTAAAAACTACTTTATCCACGTAATATTAAATATAAATAGCATATAGTGGTCACCTTGTTTTTTTAGTTGTTGGTTCGTTGATCTCTATTGTTTCAAATCGTAATGAATGAATTGGTTTGCGGCTTGTATCCAAAATTGATCGTTAAATAATAAAGCATTATTTTATATTTTTTTATATATTTACGACTTAAGTGTTTTCAACTTCTTTTATTCGACTATTTCGAGAATATTTTAAACCAAAAGTCCGAAACAAGTATATCCTTCAAATCGTGTCCCTTGTTAATGGGGGCTAATTATTTAGCCTATATGGCTTCACGGGTGATAGCTACTAAAGCATAATGGTTCATAGCAGGTTAGACATAGGTGAACATGGCACATTACAAGCAGGTTAATCAAAATAAAAAGGCATAATTCTAAAAGAATAGATTATCCAAAAACGCATTAAACCATAAAAGAATAAGCTGGACCGACCAAAAGCAATATCAAATGGTCAGACCTCAAGTGTATTCACGTAAAACTAATCAAACACGTTAAAGCTAAGTGATCACAATAATCATAGAATTAACATAAATCTAACAAAAACTAAAATAGAAGTTTTAGATCGCAATGGAATTAGGCAACCGAAATGGCAAATTAACATAAAATTACCAATCATTGTTAAAATGATGAAATTGAAAACCAAAACCTTAACACAAAAACAAACTACGTTATGCACGCCTTGTTGCATCTCAGGACCTGCAGGAGCTTTGCTAGCTGACCCTGAACTCTTTTCTTGATCTGTTTTTAAACCGTCAACTCTTTTCTTGATATGTTTTTTAACCATCTTATTTGTCTTTTGAACCAGATATCTTCATTTTCTTATCATTGAATCTATTCTGCAGATTAGTACTCATAATTCAACATATAGCTTACAGAAAGGTAATAAATTTCAGATATTTATGCAAGATTTACAACATTACATTGAAAAATGAAGAAATCGAAGTGCAAGGTACTTTACATATAACTCGCAAATCAAGAAACAAATTCAAACAATTTATATTAATAACACTAAACCCTAATTAAATAATTTTGAGCATAAGTGCATAACATGTTTTGTTCTCCTCCATAACGCAAAAAAGTTTGTTAAATCATACAAAGTGCCGCACCTAAAGCCTTCAACACTAATTTGAAAGAAAAAAGGTGGAAACTTCAAAATATGAATAACAACAATCCATTAATATGTAACTGTGCCTAACAATGCAAAGAAATCTAACTTACCAATCTAATTATGACCTTTTGTTCATTGATAATTCTTTCTTATCTTTTTATTAGATATGAACTTTTGCATCTAATTACATTCAAAACGAAAATTATATCTAATTTTCATAATAAATTGTAAAGTATTTATAAGAACCTTAAAACAAAAATTAAAACTATTTTTTATAATAAATTGTAAAATATTTATGAGAACCTAAGAAAGTGTTACCCTTGGAACTATTATTATGCACACCTCTCATGTTAAAGGTCCAACACTTTGAGTCACTTTCCTGCTCATAAGAACAATGACAAAACATATAAAAGATTATGCGAGTTAAGTAACTAATCTAGTGTTGTTTTCTTTCCTGCTAAGAGAATTCGCACATAGATTAGAGAAAACCGATGAAGCAAGTTGATGAATGCTGATTTCTTGTACGCGGCGGAGTGAATATAGGGTTACAAAGAAGAATTGTATCGTGAAAACTGAGAATGAGGAGACCTATCTTATCTTCCTATCTAATAAAGAATCCGTTTAATAGATGATAACGTCGGGTTATAAAAAAAAGACCCGCTACTTATTTATCAAATTTGCTAAAGAAAAAAGTGTTGAATCAATTTCAACATATGATACAAATTCTACAAGTCCCAAATTAATCTATCATAAATAACGGGTTGTAATACTTACTTGATGGAGACGATTGATTCCTTTGAGTGTTTGATGAAGTTGATGCCATGATGATGATCAAGATTAAGAGTCAAATTGCCCATGAATTAAGATGGATTGAATTATGGTGTTATAGAGTTTTGACAGAGTGATCGTATGAATGGATGATTGAACGATCGTATGATGATAACAGTTAATTAGGGCAACGACTCAACAATTCTTTTAACCATCATATTTACATATTAACCCCTTAAAGTATTAACTCCCATCAAATTTGATACCTTTATTATAGGGCTATACACATTTAGTCCATATAAATATCAAATGGTCAAAGCCGCATAAATATTTCTAACAAAAAGTGAAAATATTAGTAAAATGGCATGTGGCATTTTAGAGCTATTTGATGAAAATCCTATTCCTTTATTAGATAGGAAGAAGAATATTACTATTATCATTTATAAATTATAAATCTGCACACATATATGATTTTCGCACATATATGATTTTCGCTTGTAAATCGTTATGCAGATTATGTCTTCATCTTTGGAACTTGTGTTACCTCAACCTTCTCCGTTTGTGAACTTAAAGAGGCTTAGTATTTACCCAGAAAATCAATACTGGCCGGAGAAAGCACCCCACAAAGTAGCCATGTCTTCTCGACTCAAAAGCTATCTTCTAGATGGCTCTCCAAAGTGCACATTCACAATCGTCTTACGGGAGGTGCGTATTTACATTATTGTTATCATGCATGTATGCAATGTACTTATTAAGTTGCAAATATATCATGACAAGCTGAGAAAAATTACATTACTTGAGTATAAAATATTTCACACCACATGTGAAAAATTATACAAGATGAGAAGAAATGTGTTTTTTTTAAATAAAATTGGTAAACCTTATATTTATTGATAGGTAAATGTGTAACTTAAATATTTGACTAGAATAAGGCATAACTTGTTTTTAATGAAATGGGTGAATTGGATATATTTTTTTTTCGGATAAAGGGCTTTGCCTGGTAATTTGATATTTCAATTAGCTTGTAAGGATATATATCATATTTTTAAGTTTTGGTTGGATACATATATGATACTTTCTAAGTTTTAGCAAAATATACGAAATTCACCCAAGTTGTGACCCTCATACAGTTTGACATGTACGAGTTTAGCATTGCATGACAAACATTGATCAAATGATTTATCATTCAAAGTTAGGAATTTATTTAGTGTTTCCTATGATCTCATGCAGGAGATTGTAGCACAGGAGATTATGGAAGAATTAGCAGTGATTTTAGAGAAAGAGAAGAAGGATAATAATGTTACCCTGGAAGGAGAAGAAGCCGAGAATCATAAACCAAAGAAAGTGAAATATGGGGATGTGAAGAGTTGCTGGGATGATCTATGTGTGCAGACAGAGCGAAGGAAACAAACTGTTGATCTCATTATTTCAAAGTTGGAGCGTGTGGAAGAAGTACTAGCGAGGCTGCCTGCATCATACAGGGCTAAGATTCAATCATCGTTTTATACTCTACGTGCTGAGACCGACATTATCATGACTAAACTAACAGATGGTATAAAGTTCAAGTGTGACGAGGCTCGAAGCCGCTTTCATCAACTTGCTACAACATTTGAGTCGTCCTCTGAGTGAATTGATAATTATAATCGCAATGGCCTAAAAGTTTGTTGGTTTTTTTTTTTTTTGGCTCATAATTAAAAAGATCAAGTTAATGTTTGGAGATGCGTTTTTGAAACTACTTATACACCATCTAGCTACCGATTTTGCTTTGTTTTTTGGTCAACAACTCAACACTAATTTTATTTAATTAGTTGTAAACAAAATAGAACTAAGACTAAAAGTTTTTACGCGTTGGAGTACGATTCATATGTGAATGCTAGCGAATGATCAAATAGGAACTACAACAAAAGTGGAATTATATTGTCATATATGTTTGGAGCATTCAAAAGCGAAGCAACGGAATCACATATGAATTGAAAGTAAAAGGTTTTGAGATGGATGTTTATGTCGGTAGCTCGGTTGCATTGATGATGCACGCCAACTGCTTGAACGCCTCCAAGAGATGATGTATTGTGGAATGTTATTCTTAATGGTTATTTAAAACATGGGGATTCAAAACATATTTTATAATTGTTTAACCAAATGAGAATTTCGAATACTTGACCAGGGTCAGTGATGCCTGCGTGTGCCTCTGATGCAAAGATTAAACTCGGTACTCAAATACACGGCCTTCTTATCAAATATGGACAAGTGGCGGATCCTCAGGAACTCAACACACTAATTGCTGTGTATGCAAAGTGCAAATGGTTAGTTAAGGTAAAGGAGTTATTTAACTGCATACGAGAACCAGATTCGGTTATTGGGATGTGTTTTTAAAGAATGCACTTATTGATATGTACTTTAAGTGTCGAGAAGTCGAAATGGCACAAAGTGTTTTCACTTTTAATACTAACATAGGCATTGTCATATGCACTGCTATGATATCCGGTTATACCATTGGTTCTTTCTGCGTGTGCAAATATACCATCACTCGGGTTTGGAAAAGCAATCAATGAGCTCATGACATGAGACGCATTGAAAACCGACCTCTACGCAGAAGTGTTTTCAACCCAATGCAGGTTAAAAATGAAGTATCTTGGAATAGTAATATATCCGCGTGTGGAACCCATGGCCATCTTCAAGAATATCTTTTATTATTCCTCCAAATGAAAGAATTCGGGTTCCAACCTGATCACGTCACGTTTCTTGCAATAATATCACGTGTGATCAACTGACATATTGGTTTGGTTGATGATGGTTACCATTATTTCAAATCCATGACAAACGATTATGGAATCATACCGTTCGTAACATTATATGCATACGTACATAAATTATGAATCATTCATAAGCTTTGCAAAATGTTATGAAAGGTATGCTGGATTATCAAATCATCGCAGTCAATCAATCATGGCAGTCAGGTCTGCTAAAATTTTAATTACATATTTAACTCATCCAAAATCAAAATACCTCCTATATTTATTAATTAACTAATTTATTTTTTCTACTAAGTAATTGCATTTTAGTAAATTGAAAATAAATAATGCTCCTTCCTCTTTAGACATTTGTTCCTTGAGCAAATGTAGAATAAAACTCCCAATCTTGCATCCAACCGAAGCACATTCATGATCGAACGAGCCCAAGGAACGTTATCTTTAGTATTGAATGGACTTGATGCTCGCCTGAACCCGTTTAAGTTTGCATGGTTTTCGAGTGCGGATGGCAGGGGAGATTTGAATCTATTATCCATGGAGTTCGAAGGAGGATGACAGTACACACGAGCGGTTTGAGGACACTGTGAATGAAATCCGGCAATCATTCTCACTCCCAAACCCAACATCTCCATATATTTCCCCATTAAATCAAGAAACTTGAGTTAAGAGCATCATGATGATATGAAGGAAAATGAGCACAATGTATATATATATATATATATATAATCTTATCCAAGAGTGTGAAAACATGTAACATGGAGAGTGATATGGGAAAATTTGTGGTGATTGATATATTTGCTTTGAAAACGGTCAAAGAAAGAAAGATATAAAAATTTTATGTTTAAAAAGCCTAAAACAAAAAAGTGTATATTTTAAATGTGCCTACTTGTGTTATAATGAAACATAAGTCATGTTAAGATTATAACATAAGTCATGTTGATTGAGTAATAAGTAATATTAGGTTCGCTAAAATGACTCCTAATGTTTTTTACACCTTTACACATATATGTTAAAAAATGATACATACTCTAATGGATGAACATATATTATTAGATTGATAATAGTAATAAAAAAAATCCAATTAACTAGTTTAACATGGAACAACAAGAAATGATACACTATGTAAACTTATCTCACCACTTACCAATTGTTGATTCAACAACAATGTACAAATATGCATCATTCCTATGGGGGTGCTCTAGTGGTAACTAGCATTACCGCTCATTCCCTCACTAAAAAGGTGAGGATTCAATCCTGAGAGCCATCACTCGATTTTTATTTTTTATTTTACGAGTTTTAACCGTGTATTGAAGATCTAGTTGTTAACACAATTTGCACAAGGGTTTAACATAGTTTTGTTGGTTTACAAAATCAAACGATCGGTTTTTATTTGCGTTAGGTTATTTGATTTCCACGTTTTTTTAATTTTCCCTTTTTGAATGTCGTTTTGATTTAACACACACCTCCAAGTAGAGGTGCACAAAATACCTGGTTCTGGACCCGGAACCGGTTCCCACCCATGGGTACGACCTGATATTAGATTTCTCCCTAGAGCCGTAAACGAAACAACCCAGAATCGGAACCGGAAATACCCAGTCAAAACCCGACTCGACCCTACCTAAAACTCGAAAAAAAAAAAACCAAAAAACCCAATCAAATACCCGACTATACCCGCAAACGGTTCCTACCCGAACTAGTTTTAACTTTTGTTGACCATACCCGGAACCGGTTCCTACCTGATTCTAGTTCTTGAATATACCCAGTTTGTGCACTTCTACCTCCAAGTAGGGGTGGACACATAAACTAATTAACCAAACCGATTGAAACCGTAGGTTCGAAACTGGTCTGTAATGTTCTCCACCAATACCAATTTCAAACCGGTTAACCGAACCAAAACCGGCTAAAACCTGGGAAAATCGACCAAACCGAAACCGATCGTAACCTAGTCAAGAAACCAGTTCAACCCGAACCGAAACATGTCATAAACCGGTTTTGACTTTTGTTAACCAAAACGAACCGGTTTTAGCCCAAACCGATTTAAATTTTATGGGCATTTACATATATCTCCCTCTTAAGTTCTTTTATTACATATTTACCCAACCCTTAAAATTCAATTACATATTTCCCCTCCTTAAACCATATATATTGCATATCTCCCTATTTCATTAAAGTTAACTAATTAAATGACTTTTTTTACCCTTAATGAAATAACTAAAGAACTATTTACATATATCTACTTCTTAAACCACTTCCATTTACATATCTCCCCAATTTCGATCAAAACCGGGTTGTTAACACGAGCATATCAAATGCTAATAAGTCCTTTATTGGTTCGCAAATATATAAAAGAACCATCATTATTGTTTTCTCTTTAATTTAACCATATTATTGTCTTAAGAAAACTAAATTTTCCCCTTAATGAAATGACTTATGGGGTGCTTGGGTGAGTTTTTCAAACTTGCTTATTTGATTTTTGAAAAGCAAATGCATTTTTGAAGCTTTGTCAAACAACTTTTACTTTTCAAAAATTAAACAACCAAATAAGCACCATTTTAAAACCTCATCCAAACACCCCTTACGCTAACGGGGATTATAGATGTGATATGTCACACTCCTCAAAATTAGAACTAAACGACATTATCTATTATCTAATACAAGTAAAGTAGACAGGCTGCGGGTCATTTCTGAATTTTTTATTGTTTTTTTTATCTTTCAAAAAATGTTTGTTTCTTTGTTTTTTAATTGGTGAAAAATTTTGTTTTCAATTTTTTTAATTGGTTAACTGTTTTTTCTTTTTGCTTATTTCCTAGATTCGTAACAACCGTTATTTTTTTTTGTTTACTGAAATCGTTTTGATTTACCGCCACAACGTCTGGGGCTAACAATGCTCTTGTTTTAACGACTCATAGCGCAACGTGCAGCACCGACAACGCTTGGGTTTTACCAACGTCCGGATTTTGCCAAACTTTATTTTAATTCCGATACCGTAACAAACGTAAACAAATCTATGAAATTCGCGTTGATACCCCGCCGAAAAGCTCGGTTTTTTACCAGCGCCCCAGCTTTGCAGACTCACCACCACAAACACCCGAATACGAGTCGACTCGACGTTTTGTATAGAAGTAAAGTAGACATGTCGGTGCCACAAGATTCATTTTGATTATTTAACTTTTTTTCCCCTTTCAAAACCTCAGCGTGAGGGACCGACCGCGATGTCACCCCATTCGCTCGAGCACCTTACTTTTTGTTTTTATTTGTTGTTTTCGTTTTGTTTTAGTTCCAGTACCATAACGAATAACTAAATTCGCATTGACTAGCTGCTGTCGTTTGGGACCAATCGGCGCTACCCCATTGGACTACCTCAACTTTTATTCTTATTTTTTTATTTCAATTTTGCTTTAGTTCCAACACTGTAACGGACGTAGATACTATTACCTGAATTCGCGTTGATTCGTCACTACAGCATCCGGATTTTGCTGATCGATTTTACCGCACAATGCGCGGATAACTCACTAGTTTCGCTTTAGAAGCCAAACTTTCTGCCATTGTGTTCTATAAAAATACAATACAAAAATTATAACATATAAAATACGGTACAATAATACAAAATGACCCTACAACACCGAAATACAACGCAGTTTTCTTTTTTCCTTTTCTTTTTTCTTTTTAATTTATCCTTTTTCTCATATAATAATAGTATACTTATATTAAAGGTTAAAAAACGTCATATAGAAAAACTTAATGCTTTAAAAATGTATGGAACGTTAGAAAAAATAAAGAAAAGTGACTATTCCAAAAATACAATTTCTTTCATGTTTTTTCTTCTACCTTGACTGAATCGTTAATTAGAAAATAAAATAGTGATAGGTCTTCTTAGTAGGCTTACAATAAGCTAACTAGTTGACCCCCGGCGCAACGCGCCTTAGCTGTACAACATATACGTTTATTTTATCGTGTGTCTAAGATTTACGCAAAGGAAATTTGGTCGGTATTGGTTCGAGATAAAACATAACCCCAATCAGCCGTTTAGGGAGGATAATACATAACCTGAGTTTGACCCGCTAAGAGATAAGATATGACCCGGGTTCATCCAATTAGAGGCGGAACATAACGTGTAACATCTATGGATTTTTCTTGCAAAAACACTAGTCTTTTATACTTGTATTTAATAAAGTTCTCGTATTAATTTCATCGTCTACATTTATTAGTGTTGAATTATGTGTTATTTATTGAATAACATTATCTTTATATGCGTAATTATATGATCCTATGTTCATTTCATCATAACCGTGCTTAATCATTAATATAACACGTTGAACCGGAATGCCTAGATTAATATTTTATAACATGTAACAAAATATTTTGTTATTATCAATTTTATCCTAGGCATTTAAATTAATCATGTGGTTTAAAAAGAGAACATTTTAGAACATTCTATCTTAACCTACTTTATCTAATCTTTTTAATTTGAAAAAAAAAAAGAAAAGAATTTGTAAGTGCCGTGCACATGAATCATGTGCATGCACATTTTTATATTTTTTAATTATTATTATTATTATCATTATTATTATTAGTCCATCTCTTAATATTCTCAATTGTATTCAAACCTTCCACCATCTACTATAAATAAAGCCTCTTATTCTTATTATTTTCACACCAAATTTCATTCTCTCTATACTTTCATAAATGCCAATAAACATCCTAAATTATAATATTTACACTTTGAACCCTATACTTTCCTAAATGTCAATAAACACCCAAACTATATGATATTACACTTTTAACCTCGTACTTTATTATTTATCAAAACCATTCTAAAACATTTGGAGTTAGTATACAAATAGAGTATAAACCGGGTATGTATGTATCTGACAAGCAAACGGTTCTGTCTAAGGCAAGAGTGGCGTAAATAATCTCATTGGACCCGTGACTCTTATCTGGGAATCAACTTGCTGAAGATCATACTCTTGGTTTAGAATATTTTAGTATACGACACTCTAACTAATTTAAAAATCATAACTTAATCTAAGGCATCCCATAACCGGTTCAACAAACTCTTGCTCGTGTTCGTGTTCGTGTTCATCCGTCAAGCAAGGTGAGTTCATAGCTCCTTTTTCATGCTTTTAAACATTTTATACTTTCGGGGTGGAAACATGCAACTTATTTAATACATGCTATTTGATTCAAGCTTTATTTCATTATATTCGTTATGTGTAATCATTACAAGTGTATACTTAATTGCATGTACCCATTAACTTGTTAAGCCCGTGGTAGTATGATGATAGATATATTGGCCTGACCCGCCCACGCAGGCCTCGGGTAAAGGCTTGTGTGTTCAGAATCCGACGATCATTAAACATTAAACATAATAGTCTAATCGTGGATTAGACGACTCGCTAAACGTGTCAGAGGTTTGGTTGTAATCACAAAATATACAAGTAACTTAACACATATGAAATTCTTTCAACTTAAAACTTATTTTATTAAAACTTATGTTCTCACCTTGACACTCTTGCTTATTTTTCAGGTGATAGAAATTAAGTTATGAAGATTCTTGAAGTTTCACATAGGGGATGAGTCAGACTTAGAAGTTTAATGAATAAATTGCTATGTCATGTTTTTTTATTTGGTTTGAACAATTTGTTAGTTTATTTCAATATGAGTTTTTACATTGCATGATTTCAATCTATGCACGCCCCGGCGTTTCCGCCTTTGGCCGGGGGGTGTGACGTAACGCGTCCGTCCCGTTAAAGATACAAAAGAACATGAAAGGTAGCGGCCTAAATCAGACATAGACAAAATCAAGGTGCTAAAATAACACACATATATACATATATAGTATAATTAATAGCATTGGCAAAAATAGATATAACTCAAACAACATGGACTAAAACTGCTATACAGTATAATTAACAGCATGGACAAAAATAAATATAACTCAAACAACAGGGGCTAAAACTGTAAAGAAATAAAATTTACTGTAGGTTGCTACAGTGCTACAGTGAAACCTTAGGTTTCCTTTAATATATAGGTAAATAGTTTGGTTCAACTTTGTAGGGATCATCCCCCGGCCGCATAATTATGTTTATCATAGTTAAATGTTGCTTTTAGCTTGGTTCGTTTTAATTTGTTTATATAAACACATATAACCATAAACGAAACATAAAAGTCGGTTCACACCGAACCACCGAATTTCTTATTATTCAATTCGTTATTTCGTCAACTTTTATGCTCACCCCTAATATAAATAACATGCAAAATATATGAATACTAGCTTTTGACCTTCGTGCTACAGAGGTTCTTTTGCATTATTCGTTTATAATATTTATATATTTTTTGGATTTAAATTTTGTTTATTGTAAAGAAGTTAATAATATATTTTGGGTTTGATGATGAAAGAGTTTAACAAATAAATGAGATGTTATAACTCGGTTTAAAAGCTATCAGGGTTTGGTAAGACCCATGATCCGCTTATTTTTTTACTATAAAATTAATTTTTAATTATAAATAATATTTTTTTTTTAAAAAATCGGATATTAATTTATATTATATCTCTATTTTATAAGATTTTCATATCAAACATTTGGTTAGATTAATTTTTAACTTATTGAAATGTTATAACTCATTTAAGGGCTATCTGGGTTTAGTGAAACTCATACCCGTGAATTCAGATCAAATTCATGAGAAGCCCTTATTTACAATAAAGCAATCTGACGACTTAAGAGAATATGGGTAGCAACCAGGGAGCTTTTAAAAGTTTCGTTTATATATGTTTAAATGTAGGGGGTGGTTAAGGTACACTAATACACTATCATACATTACGTACGCGAGTATCCTGAACGAACAATTATATGCAATTAAATTTTTTAAATACAACTATACGCCAGTTATCAGAAGGGCATTTCTGTCCAAAAGATTTTCCGTCTAACTATGCTCCCCAAATATATTCTTCAATTCCCCCAAATCCCTGTTCTTCAAAATTCCTGTAATTAATTGTATTAGACAAATTTTCGGATTTTGACGGCACTGCATTGTTTTTGTGTCGTCAAAGTTTTTAACCGTACGTAATAGGTAGACGTTTATGTTTAAAGGAACGTATTAGGAGATTCTTTAGTTGCATAAGCCAATATGATTTTGGCTGTTTTTAGACGAACATATTAGTTCAACTGAGATGATGTAAAAAGCAGTATTGTTGATTTTTTTAAAACAGAACGTATTAGAAAAACGTTTTAGCAAAGCGTGTTAGAAAAAATCAAACGGAGTTTTATAAGATTTTATTAAACATTTTTTTAAACAGAACGTGTTAGCAGATGGTATTAGCAAAGAGTATTAGATGAACCCAAATTGGATTGTTGATTGTTTTTTCAGACTTTTTTTTTTAACAGAACGTATTAGTAGAATGTATAAGCAAAACGTATTAGCTTATATAGTTTTTTTTTGTTAGTTTGATGTCTATATAGTTGTTTCAGACTTTTTTTAACAGAACGTATTAGAAGAACGTATAAGCAAAACGTATTAGCATATATAGTTGTTTTTGTTTGTCCTATTAATATATAGACCTATTTCAATTTAGCACTTTCAATACTTGACTAATTCGTTTAAATTGTAATATATTCATCTAATACGTTCTTAATACACTATTTATACGTTTTTCTAATACGTTCTTAACTAACTAGTTCAATTTTTATACGTTTTTCTAATACGTTCAGAATTCTATACACACCTATTTAAAACTAATTCGTTCAATTCTAATACATAGAGCTAATACGTTCTTCAAACTATCGAACCAACAGATTAGCGATTACCAGATTTTTTCAGCTAATTATCGGAATGCATCGCATTCGATAGAAAGATAATCAAAATCGCCAAATCGCCAAAATCATAATCTCAATTACTCTACAAAAACAGTTTATGAGTTTTGATATAAAACAGAGTATAATAAAAATCGTTTCTAAAATTAGTAGCAGGATTGAATTTTTATACGATGTTAAATGATAATTATACCCTTATGTTAAGTTACGATATCAGATTGTGAAAAGTTACGATCTACGTTCAGGATACTCGCGTACCTAATGTAAGATAAATGATTATTGTATTGGATCATTTATCTTTAAATGTAATTCATCCCAATTAATTATTACATTGCGTTGTCGCTAATCTTGTGAAGCAAATAAGTAAATAACTCAACTTGTACATCTGTAATGCACGAAGTCGCACGATTTACACTCACATTAATGCTATTTTACGGATGACAGTGTATAGTGTATTTGTTCCAAGTTCCCACGAACCATGATTTAATATAATAATATTTCATTACAAATATTAAATCTTGATCGTGTACATTACTTAATAACAATTAGTTAATACAAATAATAAGCATATGAAACCTTTTGCACGTAACTAGGATAAAATGTCTAGCTAACATGATGAATTTCAACGAATGTTAAAAGTATACAAGTACGACTGAATTCACCATAAATAGACAATAAACATAGCTTGAGACATTTTTATACCCGATTCAGCTATATGAAATTGGCATGTTTGATAGGTTTGTCAATAGAAAATTCAAATGTTCGGAAAGTCAACCCCCTTATTCCGTCTGCATTGGCTACAATAAGCGGGGACAATCGACACTTGGCAGGTTAATATCCATAGCCCCTACCGTGTACTTATTAAAGTGACAATAATCAATCCTTATTTGATACGTTTAAAAAACACGTAGCATGTTTATCTAACCGCTTGACAAGACAGTGTGTTGGGAGCTTGTAAATGGATACTAGCGTATTGTAAACGGGCTGCAATAAAAGTGTGAACGAGTTGATATGAAATTGAAAATTATATGTATGATAAATTTAACTATACTTGTAAGGATGTTGACGGGTCGGCCTATTTATAAGTAGTACACTATAAACATGGTTCATGCATTAACTATTTAATAAGTCAGACTTGTCGACCTGATAAACAACATGCTTATTATTAAATGAGCTAACCCGTTGGTCTACAAACATGCCAAGTGAAATGGGTTGTAGACTTGTAGTTTTAATCAAATGATGAGTTGAAGTTGATTATTGATATACACCATAATGATTTTGGAGATGTACACAACACCCCCTTAAATCAATATAGGACTTCATGTCACGTGCATCCCTCATTAAAACAAACATCTTTATAGATTCCGTATGGACATTTACAGTATAATAATTGCATCTAATAAAACTAGTACTTTACCCGGCCGGTGAACGGGTACATCAACACCAAAATATGACGACTGCATTAATCCAAAATGAAACAAAGGCATAGTAGGAAAAGTAACTTGCTTAATCCAGACCTACCTTTTGGCCATTTATGTTATTGAATTAATGCAGTATTCATATTCACGCGATGAAGTTTCCGTCTACCCGGCGGGTTCAGGTTAAATAAGAGAGGGGTTTTGGTATTTCCAACAACATGCCTATATATGAAACTTGTAATTCAAAAATCATGCCCTTTATAACTCACTGGGTTCAAGAGTCCGAGTAAAGATAAACCCTTAAAACAATCTTGTGTGGTTATCAAAGGTTTTTTGGTCTACCAGTACCAGAAAGTTGGATAAACGTTTGTCTTTCTAAGAAGGCAAAGAGTGAAGGTTCATGTCACACGGTCAAAAATTGTGACTTCAGAATAAAAGAGAGTGGGTGAATTGCCACTAAAAAGCATCATAAGTAATATTGCAATTATTGCTGATTTGCTATCAATATCTCATGTCACCCAAAAACGATCAAACACTCCCATCTATGTTTCTTTTCTGGAATTGCTTTTGAAACCTTAATTGCTGACTACCAAAAATTGCAGTTTACATTTTAATTACCAAAAAGAAAAGCTTAAAAGATAAATTCTGATAAATTTGTACAGAGAGTTTGATGGCCTACTTTTATGAACAATTGTTATTTTTTAGTGATTCACATTCCCAGTTCATAACCAAGTTTACATAGGGAAAACAACACTTATTGGATAACATGAAGCATTTGTTAAAAGCAAATTACCCTTTCAAATAACAACTTTCAAAACCAATACCACAAACTGCCAACCTCCTCTAGCAACGCCTTATGCCTGTAAACTAATTGACAAATATTGCATATTACTCATAATTGTAGTCTATATACACACTTTATTTTGTTTCTTTATTAACTATAAATCATGTGAAAATTCGTTTCACTTGCCTTGTTTGATATGTTGTGGGAAAGCGAATCCAAACCTTCATAAAGTCCCTCTCCTGAGGGAGCACAAGTGCCCTGGATGAACCCGAGCAAAAGAATAGGTGAGTTTGTATATTGGTCGATTGAAAGTATAATAATAATGTGACTATTTAACTGTATTAAGGGTATGTTTGGTTGGAGGTAATGGAATGAAGAGGGAATGGAATGGGAGAAGGAATGGAATGGACAAGAGAATGAAATGGATCATTACCATTCCTTTGTCTTGTTTGGTTAATCTATATGAATGAAATCAATTATTAAGTTTTTATTGTTTAGAATCCAAAAAAATTGTAGAAATGAAATAGAAATAATAAAAACACTCATATCTCAAAATATTTTTTAACCAAAAAAAAAAAACTTACAATGGCGAAAGTGGTAGCTCCGGCGACGAAAATGGTGGTGGCGGTGGCGACGGTGGCAGTGGCGGTGGTGGTGTCGGCGGAGTTGGTGGTGTTGCCAATGGTAGTGGTGGTGGTGGTGGTGGTGGTTGTTAGATGGTAGTGTTGAAAAAGTAGGGTGTGAGGTAGGAATGGAATGAAAAAAAAGAAGGGGGGTGGGAAGGAATGGTTTTGATGGAATGGGATTCCATGTGTAATGGATGATTCCATTCCATTGAGCAACCAAACACCACTTTTTTCATTCCCACGTAATGAATCATTTCATTCCTACTGTCATTCCTGCATACCAAACGCTACCTAAAGCTCTTAAATTTAATTACCAGTGGCACTGTCTGAGAGAGTGGAGACCAAGTTTATAAGTGATCTTAACTGCGTTCATTGCATTTGGAAGATCTTTTTCGCTAGCAAATAATAGGAGAACTGCATCTCTCAACTCATCCTGTCATTAATAAGCAAATATGAGATTTTAGTAATTATAGAACAACTTTATGGTAGCAATACCGCCATAGTACAAAATTCATGCAGTTATTGGCTCTACATATCACGTTCTCGACAATTTCACTAGCCCATTAATCAACCAAGAGATTGATACATTTTAAACAAACAAACAACTTGTATTGATCAAAACCATATGGGCCAGATCCATTTTAGAAACCAATATTATCAAATAATAATACTAATAATTCATGCTAATTCCTATCATTCCCCACAAATTTACATATAAAATATATACCTTCATCATCATCATCATCATCATCATCATCATCATACTCAGTATATCCCACCAATAGCAAAGCTATGGTAGGGTCTGAGGAGGGTAAAATGTAGACAGCCTTACCTCTACCCCGTAGGAATAGAGAGGCTGCATCCGGTGAGACCCCCGGCTCGATAGTTGTTTTGCATCAAGCCTTGGACATAAGGCACATAACACTCAACCATCGGCACACCGGTCAATTGGTGCATGTACCCGTGTCTTTCGGCTATCAACGCCACCACATGATGCCTGATTAACCTTCCGCCACTTTTAACATTATTTTCACGAGATTAGTAAAATAACGTCAAAATTAGTGCAATTTCACTTTTGCCCACCCGAGGGTTCACACATATATACATTATATACGCGCAACGCAAGCAAGGCGTATAAAATATATACCTTGTGAGCATCAATTTTTATATTTAAAAAAATGCACAAATTGAGTTCCTTTAGAACCTGATGAACCCATGATAAATCTCGTAACTACTTTTATGCCAGTTAATCCAAGTGTGTAAAAACATTGAAATACAAAATTACCCTCAGACCTAGAGGTCTAACTCTAAAGTTAGATATAATACCAAAAAAAATTAAAACGACATTACAAAGTGGTTAAGAGTACAACATATTGTAATTTAAAGGTCCCATGCCCGAAGTGTCTAAACATTAGATGGATGTATATATAATACATACCTGATCAACGTAGGAAGATACTTTTGAAGATACCTACATGGTAACGCTGCGTGCAAAGTTAGACAAAAGTTAGCACCACATATCGTTAGCATCTGTGAAAACCAATAGAGAAATTACATTTGCAGGGAATAGTGATTAAATTCTTGTGCATACCAATAAATAACCTATGACATATTTAAAAAGTATACTATCTCAAATTAGTTGACCAACACACCAAAATCAACAAACTATCACACTACTGTACATGTACACGTATAACACAATTTAAATGTAAATTCTCCATCTAACTTTTTAAATGTAGAATAGTACCAACAAAATTAAACAAACCAGAGTGTTAAAACTTACCGGGAAACAATCATTTACCCGCAACTCAAAGTGTATGCACTCGTTTCTAAAGCTAAATCAAGTCTCGCAACACGAGTGAGTAATAAATCTCCATTGAGTTTGAGAGCCTACAAATAGAATTATGTCAATTTGTCAGAAAAAAATACAGAGTAATAAATCTCCATTAGTGAGGGAGAATCAAGCTCTTTTGATTCTGGATAATAACGAAATGTTCTTTGTGGTATGTTAGCGTCTCTCCAAATATTATGGTGGCTTATATTTAAGAATAAGCATCATAAGCGAACAAAATTAGATCAAACGTAAAATAAACAATAACGAAACATAAATACTTACATATTGAAACATCTCTGCACTTTATAACGTGACAATATAACATGTATAAAAAAATATTGAACGCGTCTGATAAATGACAAAATAATAATACCATAAAGTCATTTGCAAATAATATGAAAAGAATTTAACTTGGTTTTCATTCAACAGAATGGAGAGTAGAATACCTTCATAATAATGAGCTTTTTGGATCCTCTTCGTATGCACGAAAGTCCCAAACACACAGAGGTGCAAATTTTTGGTAAAAAGGTTTTTATAATTTTATCTCATTGGTTTTAGTCTATGATGCCGACTGAATAAAAACACTCATATAGATCTAGAGACAATAACCTGCAACCTACAAGCACCACAAAATAGGCTAAGAAATAAATTTAAAAGGCACACATTAGTAATTAAAAATTTATTAATATTGTTAGTTAATAATGGCATACCTTTTATTTCCAGCAACCATAACTTGATTATATTGTATAGAAAGAGGTTGAAGAACCTAACAAATATGCCAAAAAGAAGAAGAATTCAA
Source organism: Bidens hawaiensis (assembly GCF_021521415.1). NCBI lineage: Eukaryota > Viridiplantae > Streptophyta > Magnoliopsida > Asterales > Asteraceae > Bidens > Bidens hawaiensis. The sequence continues at coordinate 56,323 of NW_027500433.1, forward strand.
GAAAGTTGATTGGTTAGGATAATACCTGTATATACAATTAGGGCTATTTACAGTTGAAGTTAAGAAGTGAAAATGAATGATACCTGTAAACATCAAAAGTGGGCTCCTCTGAAGGGTCCAAATAGCATTCCCAGTATTTACATAACAATTTTGCTTTCTTTGGTGGCCACCATTGTCTCTGGACACATCCAAAACCTAAAATCTTAATTACAAAAGACAATAATTTAAGTATTCGATGCAAATTACTGATTGATTATTCAATCTATTGGAATATGCATATTCAAATCGAAATGAAAATGAAATATACTAAACTTAAATCAGTAGCAAAATCGAACCTGCCAGGTGGGCAATTCCACAAATCATGAGTCAAAATCGTGTCTTCTACGAGTAAGATGATCGTTCAAAGAACGCATAATCGATCGATATCCTAAACTGAATCATTGGCATCCTACAAAGCCGCCACATGATGATTATATATTAATAAGAAACACAATAAATATTTATTGATAAACACTTTTAAAGTGGAAGAGACACACCAATATATAAAAGCATAGTAATTACTTATAATAATAATAATAATACTGTTGATACATTGAAATCTTCAAATTGTGATGATTCTAGCAGAGCTCCGCACCATGTTAATCAACCAGTAATTTTATCTTCAAAAAATGGTAGAAAATAAATAACTAAATCAATTACCGGTAATTAGAGCACCATCCCGACACGCCGTAGACAGTAGGCAATCAATCGATATTGAAACTGAAATTCAATTGGTGGAGAGATAGATTACCGTTTGTGTTTCGTTCAATCGATAGCAAAATACTGGCGGTGGTATATAACGCAACGATGGGGACGAAACTACACTCAACTGATTCCATCATATATATACTAATAATCGAAACCATCCATTTGAATCTGTGGAACCCCATCGTGAATGAACGTGGGAAGTGGAGGAGAGGTAACCGCCTGAAACTGCCCCGATGGAAACATGGATGAAGAGCAAACACGTGATTAAACAGGTAACTGCTTTTAATCTTATCCGACGGTCAGATTTAAACTTCACTATAGAATGGCTGTTAATCAATCTTGGATTCTTATCCATCAGTCAGTTTTGAATCACACTCTATGATAACCTATTAGTATAATTATATAAAAAGTAAAGTGAATTATACGGATATAATCCTAGATGGTTGGGTGTGGCTCAGTTTGCCTCACGCACTGGTCTTATGTGGGCATCTTCACGAGCGATGTGTTTGGAACACCGCGCCACCCCTAACGCATGACGGGGTGTGCATGAGGGCCATTACGCTAGTCATTCTTATTTTTTTCATATTGCGACCCTAACACATGGTCTTGTTGGCATGTTTCCTTTGGAAAACAGGGCTAACATGTTTAAAACTTTACACAAATAATACTTGGAATATAGGGTCTTCATGACTACGCATCCATACTAAAAGTTAGTAAAGGCGAATTCAGGCCTTAATATATAAACTACATTTAGGATCAAGTGACATCTGGGATTAGGCGTCGCATATTAAGGTTTGACATCTAATAATACACTCATATTTTACTGTAACGTATGACTCTGACTAAGCCGGATGCTCCTAATCATTCCAGGTCTGGCTACCCGCCATGATTATATTTGGCTTACCGGTTCATCATTACAGTAAGTCCGCAAACCATGAGTTTGACATAACATCTTCAATATGTCCACAAACCACGACTACGACATGGTATTTTTCAATAAGCATGTAGACCACGAGTCTGGCATGACGTTTTTAGTGAGTTCACAGAACATGGGTCTGACATGACATTTTTAGTAACTCCACATATTATGAGCCCGACATAGTAATTTGAAAAGTTCGAAGACCATGCATCCAACATCGCGTTTTTAGCAAGTCCGTAAAGCATGAGTCTGACATGACATTATATGTGATAAAAGTCGGATTCACACGCTCAAATCTTAAAAGTCAAACTCACATGTTAGGGCTGGATGATATAATACTTGAAGGGCTGAAAAATAATACTTGGGGATCAAGTGTTACAAAACTGCTCGTCTACGCTAAAAATTAGTTGAAGGGCAGATTGCTTTACTGAGTTTTTAGTTTAAACTACACTTGGGATCAAGTATTGGCTAGATGACGCGCCACACATTAAAGTTGGAGCTCTCATAATATACTCATGTTTTACTAATGTCTGCGGCTTTTGGCTACAATTCGACACCCCTAATAAGAGAAAATCACTGTTTTAGTCCCTATGGTTTTTAGACGGAGTCACTTTGTGTCCCTGATAAAAAATTTGAACCGTTACATCCCCGTGTTTTAAAAGTTGAACCATTTACGTCCCTCAATTTAACATCCGTTAAGTTTAAGGTTAAAATCAGGAGCATGTATGTAATTTTACATCACTCATATAAAAAACTGTCAACAACTCTCCCACCTACCATCTCCTCTACCACCAAACAACCATGTCTCTTTCATTTTCGATACCATCACCATCTTAGACTAGTTTTATCAACAACCTAACCCAACTCAACATTTTAATAAAAAAACTAATTTCTCTCTCTTTCACATACACAACCCAACCTAACCCAATTTTTCACTTTCATTCCCAACCCAATCATTTTAATACATATATTTATTTAGTTTTTAATTTATTCTATAAAATTTATTATAATTAAAAAAAAATTATTTTTTAAATTGTGTTATTTTAAATATAAAAAATATTTAAAAAACTTGAATTTTTTACAAGTAACAAAACTAATTTTACATATAATATCATAAAAAATACATGTTTTTAAAAGTGCTGTGACATTTGAGCCAAAACAAGGTACAACTCAGTACGTATTTACCGATTAAGCAAATAAACGCCTTTTGCGTAACAAACGAACGATTAACCGAACGGGTCGGGTTATGACCCAGATATCTCGGGGGGGCCATCTATAAGTGATATACGTTTAATATAAGCTAAAATATTAGTAATATGGCCTTAGTTTAATAGCAAACAAGTTAAACGAAAATATGCTCGTTTAACCACCCGCTATAGATTTAAACGGGAAAGATAATTACAAACCAAGCATTGTATCATCCGTTAAGCCGAAAAAGACTTACCAAACACTTATTTGAAATGTTTTAAGCAATCCGTGAAAATATTTTTGATTTTTACAAACATATAGTATGTTTTTATAATTTTACACAAAACTAGCCGAAAAACACTCGTTTTCGCACTGTTTAACGCACCCGATAAATTTTCGCGCCAAAAACCGAACCCGAACTAAATTTGGACTGGCCTTTTCGTTTTTGGGCCTTTAGAATCAGAAACTTGGGTCAAAATGGGCCCAAAATGGGCCCATGAACTTTCGATCGCAGCAGCCACCCCACCCCTTTTTTTTTCTTTCACATATAAACTAGTTTTAAGATATTTTTACACATATTTTCACATGCAACTTCTGGAATTCTTCTTCTCCAGCCTAAACCAGCAAGAAAACTAGGTAAAAACTTTATGATTAATCGATTTTTGATTCGTTTAAACTCGTTTAACAACATATAAACATGTCTTGATTGTTAAAAATCATAGTTAACCATGTAAAACTCTCAAAAATCATTCAAAAACATACTTTGATGTCAAAACTAGTTAAAAATCAGAATCATGATTTTTTTTGGCCATAAACACGGATTAAAGGGTTGAAACGACATTTTTACGGTTCAAAAGTTCGTTTTGGTATACTAGCCGAAACCCTAATTCAAGGGCTGTTATGTTGATGAAATATTTCTTGGTTTGTGATATAGGACTTGTATCTAGCCTACTTAGGAGTACAAGAGCTTGAAAAGTTGATTAGAAAGGCGGAAACGAACCAAAACCGCTAAGGTAATGCCGAAACACTCGCTTACGGGCTGTTTAGGTTAAGGTTGTGATGTGCATATTATTAGACCTCGAAATTTTTCAGGGACATCAGGGACCATGTCATATAGTCCCTGTCAAATTTGGTAATTTTTCGACCATCCGAGAATATTTGGCGAATTTATTACCGAATTGGGACGTTTATTTGGGAAAAATAGCTAGAATACTTCAAAAATTATGAAATTTTTCTGGCAACTCATATTTGATGTATTTTGATCACATATGAATTTTGGGATCATTTGGAAAAGTCTAAAGGTGTTTTGTGCATATGCGTTCGTGTGAATTTTTATAGCTGAATTTGGGCCGAAAAGAATATTGCACGAGCTTTTTACATTCTGGAATTGATACAGGTTGTTTTGGGACATGATTTGAGTATTCAGGAATTTTTATGGAATTTTTGGAAATTGTTTGGGATAAACGGACGATTTTCAGGCGAAATATAGCTGATAAAATGAATTTTTATAAATTAATAAATCAGTAAAAAATTCCAGAAATATTTTTATAAAAATATACATATTCTAATTGATAAGTGGCTAAATTTTCATAATTTAATGATTAACGGTTAATTAATTATGCTAATTTAAAGATTAAACAAATTTAGTTTTCATAAAAACCGGCAAGTTCGCGATTAACGAACCTGCGGAAATATCAAAACACCAAGAGTGATCAAAAATCATATTTTTGGACTAATTAAGTAAAAACGAACTTTTCTATGAGAAACCTGGACAATCCGGGTGGATTGTGCGCATTTCTTCTTAAATCAAACTGAATAAACGGAAACGGGCCCCGTGGCTAATCCGGAACCCCAGTATGTGATCCTTCTTTATAACTTAATCATTTTATTGACCAATACAATTACCCAAGCTTATTTTCCTATAACTATTTTCTGAACGCGTAAACGAACAACTTGGCCCAGCTGTGAAAACGGGAATCTGAGCCGTTCGGTTTTAAGTATTAGACATTGAACAACATCACAATCTAAGCCTAATGCCACTTTCTGGGCATTCCAGCTATACCCAGATTAGTTATACAGCCCAGTTTAGTATTGAGTTATAATAATATTAAAATATTAATATTATTATAATATTGATTATAGGAACTACTGATAGCGAACCGAACAAATCACGAGCTGATACAATACTGATTATCTACTAAACCGTGAGTTTCATGACCCCACTCTTTAAACAGTTTTACGAACTTTTTGGGTGAAAAACATGTTTGATTACATATACATACCTGAAACATGTATTGATGTGAATTATCTAAGTGCTAACACACGAAAGTCCCCACGATCACAGTGATTAACTTCGAGCCGATGGCTTGTGAATAATACTATTGGTTTGACAAACCCAAACGGAATCGGCCTGGTTGCCGTGTCAGATAGCACCATTTGCACATGACCATATTTATATAAACAGGCTATGTAGTGTTAGACATAGCTACCGGGGCATGTTGTGGGCGGAAGGGGAGCCACAGTGGTTGATTAAGCATGGGAAATGGATGCACGCAGCACATACAGTCAAGGCTTCACTGTAGCTTAGCATAATTACATCATTTACATACATACATACTTATTTCATGATTACAAGTGTTAACTTGTGAATACTCATAACTGTTTTCTTGAAACTCGTAAAACTCACCAACTTTAGTAGTTGACCCGTTTTAAACTGCTTTTCAGGGTTACCGAAGTTGGAAAATCCGTGATTGTGTGCTATCTGTTACTAAACGTGATCGATGCGGTGTGAATAGAGGCAAGGTTACCAGCATGAGTAGAGTAGCTTATGAGTATATTCTGTTGTAACACCTAGTTTGTAGTCAAAGATAGATCAACGTAATATAATGTAAATTAGTTGTAATGTTTCTTTATAAACAATGTTGTTGATACCAGATGTGTCTTTTACATTCCCGTTTTACGCTTCCGCATTGTGCTAGTCGGGGTGTGACAAGTGCTCCGTTTCTAACTAAATTTATATTGAAATACTCATAAAAATAAACTAAACAAGACTGTGTTTTTATGTTTTTAAAATAAGTTAAATAATATAGATTATTAAAAAAAGTCAAATTATATACAAAAGAAATTGTTTGAAAGAAAAGAATGACAAAATGAATATTTAAATGAAGTTGGGTCATGACCTTGGTTGATCTCATGACTTGGGTTGTCACTATAGCTAATTTAATTTATTTTTTAATTGATAAATAGTGTAACAACCTCATAAGAGGTTGTTGATAAAGCTAGTCTTAGGGTTTCAAAGTCACCACATAATCACACCTGTGGCTACATAAGTTTCACCTCCCTTTATTTACCCAAACCTTAGATTCGTCTATTCCACTCTTGAAGACGAAGAAACAGAGATCAGGTTAAAGGAGCCGCTCATTCTATTCGCCTGTGCAATCCGCCATTCACAGTCCGTCGTTCACCCTTGCCGTTGACAGCGCCATTAACAGTCAACCGTTCACCCTCGCCGTTCATTCTATTCACCAGTCACAATTTCACCCTCTCCGTTCACCCTCGCCGTTGACAGCCGCCGTTCCCCAATCGCCGTTCACAAATCTATATCGCCGTTCACAATCCGCCGTTCACCAATCGCCGGTCAATATTTTCGCGTTATACCTCCGGCTCTTTATCGCTGGTTAATCTTTATCGCCGTTCACCAATCTTTATCGCGGGTCAATCTTTATCGCGCTATACCTCCGGCTCCCTCCCAATCGCGTTATACCTCCAGCTCCCTCCCAATCGTGTTCGTATACCTAGGGCTCCAATATTGTTCATATACCTGTGAGAGCTGCTATAACTTGTTATAATCAAGCAGGGGTAAAAGAGTAAATGCCTACATATTTGGATGGAAAAACTAACAGATGTTAGATTGAGGGACGTAAATGGTTCAACTTTTAAAACACAGGTATGTAAACGGTTCAACTTTTTTATCAAGAATGCAAAGTGACTCCGTTTAAAAACCACATGGACTAAAACAGTCATTTTCTCCCATTTTCTCCCCCTAATAATTTGTAGGCATGGCTACATGCCAAGTTTATGTTTGGTTGACAGACACATTTTTTAGTAGTCCACGAGTCTATCATGACATTCTTCATTAAGCCTGTAAACCAATTTTTTTTAAAAGAAGTTGGGTAAAAATAATGATCAAGCATTGAGAAGGATAATCACTTAATAAGGAAAGCGGTTATAACATATGCATCATACCAGAAAATTTTATAAAGTTGTGCATGAAATATGAAAGCACGCGATCACGGACCAAAAAATTATATATATATTCAGCTTAGCCATCCTATTATATTGGGTGAATATACATAGCATACATGACATGTTATGCCTAACTCAAAAGATAACGGGCCCACCGAAACTCGTGTCAACTATATAATAACGCTAAGACTATGTGTAGGGGTTTTTAACATATGGTGCATGTCAGGACTGTCATTTTTATCCGTAGCACCCGAACCCGAAAGTACCCATACTCATGAAACCCGAACCAGGCCCGCACTAATTTGAGTAAAGTACCGAGTACTTTTTAATGGGCTTTGGGTGAACCCGAATAGCGTGTTTGACCTAGTTGACTCTAACAAATGCTATTATATCATCGATTCATATTCTTCTCAATTCTATGTTATATCACCAATTCCAATATCATCGATAACATATTCTACTCGAATTCCAACATTAATCCAACCCCATTGAATCGATTATTATTCTAGTCTACTTTAATTCACTGATTACTCAAGACATATGCCTATTTATTTAGTTAAGCAAATCGGCTTTTTATTATTGGAGTTTTTAATTTCACTATTTAAGGATTGCATATTTTGGATTATGTGATTTGTTATTTGTTTATGTAAGTTAAAATTTGAAGATGATATATATATATAGGGGAGATTTCAAATGAGAATCCCTTTGAGTTTTAAGAACTCGAAAGAACTCAGTGTAACGAATTTTTTTTCGAATTTTTTTTACACATGCGTAATATATGTAGGTTACATACATGTAAAAAATTACATAATTTTTTATGCACCGAGTTGACATTTTACACATTTGTAACGGACGTAAAAGTTAGTGTAATCAGTTACATATTTATTTTCTCTCCTATTTTGACTTTTTTGCCAGATTTAATCTCAACCACTTATTTCAATTCATTTAATTAAATGTGTGGACTAGAATGGGAGTTCTTAAGTTCTTACAACTCAACATGGTTCTCAAAATATCCTTCCCCTATATATATATATATATATATATATATATATATATATATATATATATATAGGGGTGGGTTCTAGTGAAAACTTTGTAAGGCCCCGAACCCGGTAGCCCTACTTTAGCGTCGGATTTACTCATAAACACAGTCCGTATAAATCAGAGTTCATTAAAACTTTCGCGGAATATAAAAGCTTTCATAAAACATTTCGTAACAAAACACGTCTTGTCTTAAAACATCATTTTGTCTTTCAAAATTAACGAACATTAACTTAAACGTCTTGAGTCTTCCGATGCCAGCCTCTTATTCAGTGCCACGTGTCTCCTCAAGCGAGCTGCCTCATCCTACTCACCTGCGTGCATACTAAAAGTCAGCTACGCTGAGTGAGTTCTAGTTAATCGTACGCCATACAATACAACACATACATACATATCCGAAGATACATATCCATACTTCACTAGTTACCCTTCTGTTCTACATACATACTTGCTACCATACATACATACATATCTACAATCACTAACCTCAGTCTACCGAGAGTACGTTCATAGTCCGCCGTCTATACCTGTACTCACGATCGTGAACACGTAAAAGGTCCGCAGTCCTTACCTATGTTCACCATTCATGGTACGTACAAGGACCGCGGTCCTTCCCTATACCATCATACATCCACAACACGTACAAGGCCCACGGTCCTTCCCTATGTTGCAACCTAATTCATAGCACGCACGAGGTCCGCAGTCCTCCCCTATGCTAAAGCACGTGTAAGGTCCACAGTCCTTTCCTGTGCTGACGCCTATCTATATTACGTATAAGGTCCGCAGTCCTTATCTACGTTACGTATAAGGTCCGCCGTCCTTATCTACGTTGGCGTCTATCTCCTATAACACGTATAAGGCCCACCGTCCCTATCTACGTCTACATCTATCATCTACATCACGTATAAGGCTCGCAGTCCTTAACTACGCCATCACCTGCCAAGTCTATGTCCAACAGAAGTTAGAGGGATTTGCCATCCTAACTTACTATGTCGAACGTAGAACTCACATACCATTCGTGTACCTGTATACACATACTTCACATATACAATAATTACATTATAGCATAAGAACACTCTAGGCGTGTCGTTACGTGCAATATCCGAAGATCGTTCACGCCCCGACAAGTATTCATTTGTAATATTCATACATCTTCGATATATAATATTCGTACTTTTATTTTTAATCTGACAGTACGCGCAATATCCGAAGATCGTTCGCGTACCGACAAGCAATCATTCATATCCATCACATATATCACATATGGCATACACTTATCACTTAGGATAAATGTATTAACAAACACATCGAATATGCACACAGCCCCGAAAACATAACAAGGAATGGGGCTAGAAACTCACCTGAACTCTGCTTCTTCCTCTGATAGTTGTAAATCCCTTCTTTAACTGAGCTCGGCTGACTGTATAAGTTACACGTATCAATACTCGCCTGATCTAATCTGGCGGCCTAGTATTAGCTTACTTTTACTTATCATTTTAATCTATTCTCTAATCGAACTTGACTTTAGGCGAAGTTAATCCTTAGGCGAACTTAGCTTTACGCGAAGTTAAACCTTAGGCGAACTTAGCTTTACGCGAAGTTGTCATCAGGCGAACTTGGCTTTAGGCGAAGTTGTCATCAGGCGAACTTGGCTTTAGGCGAAGTTGTCATCAGGCGAACTTGGCTTTAGGCGAAGTTGTCATCAGGCGAACTTGGCTTTAGGCGAAGTTGTCATCAGGCGAACTTGGCTTTAGGCGAAGTTGTCATCAGGCGAACTTGGCTTTAGGCGAAGTTGTCATCAGGCGAACTTAGCTTGCAGGCGAAGTTGTCGTCTGCAGCTACTGTTCGTTCTTAAATCCCTTAATCACCTTCGTTTCTTAACCAAATAACTCGATTTAGGTACCCACGGGATCGTCTGACCAGCGCCTACAAACCCCAACCATCAAATCGACCTAACATCGATGTTTAAAGGGTGCGATTTAGGCATATAGGTTACGGGTTCTTTTTATCAATCGATTAACCCATCAAATCATAACCATTTTCAGTAAGATTAGCTTTGTTGGATTCGTTTTTACCATACAAACTCAGATCTATCATTTCTCAAATCAACCCGAACCTACACGAACGATTTCTAACTTTAAACGTACCTTGAACGAGTCGAACTACGAACACGGAAGCCTTGATGTTGTTTTGGTCCGTCACAACGTTCCAGCACCAACAAGCTCGGGTTTTCGCCTTCGGATCTTGGTTCGGGTCGTGTGTTTTGGTGGTGTATGGAATATGTGAGAATGAGGATTAAATGGTGGTTAATGGTATTTATATTTAGGGATCATGGGCTTAAGCCCATGGACTCTCCTTCCTTCTTTCATAACCCAAGTCCATAACCCATATCCATTACCCAACACTAGCCCGACCCATACCAACTCCTACTCTATTTATTTATTTCCCGATAACCCGAGTAAACTTTCCCTCTATTATTAAGTAATATAATTAATATCATTTTGGAAATTTCGGGATGTTACAAACTTCTCTTAAAAAGAAAACTTACAAACACCTAAAAACTTCTAAAACACTATTTTTAACTTTAAAAAAAAAATTGTCGGTAACCTCGTCGGTATAGTGCGCATGTGTAATAGTGTGCATTGCATATATGCAAAAGTGTTTGTATTGCATAGAATACAACACTATTGCACATATTTGATACACACTATTGTATATATGCAATATAAGACTAATACACACATCGAATACACATTAGTACGTATGTGTAATACAACATTAACACACATGTGCACCATATCGACTTTTATTTTATTATTTTTTTTTTCATATAATACAACACTACTACACATATACCATACACAAATATTGAATATATGCAATAAAACACTATTAAACTAAAAAATACATAGTAATACACATGTGTAATACAACGGTATCGCATAGTAATACGTATGTGCATTATAGCGGTTTTTTTTATTTATTTTTATTTTTTTTATATTTTTCGAGTGAAATATAAGAAAATATAAGAATAATGGCTAAAACAGAATTTTGAAAATATCTTTTTATTTTTAATTAAAAATAATTATTTATAAGTTTTTAGGAGTTTTTTAGTTTTCTCTCTAAAGATGAGTTTTTTCTTGATCCTCTCCCTATATATATATATATATAGGCAAAGTATAGAATGAAAACTCACTTGAGTTGTAAAAACCCGCGAAAACCCTATGTAACATCGTTTTTTTTTTTTTTTTGTTACATGTAATATATGTTGTAACATTTAATACAAAACATCGAAACATTAAAAAAAATTGTTTTGCTATTTTTTAACATTTTTTTACTAATTTTTTTTATATGTTTTTAGGAGAGAGAAAAAATTATATTTATGTTAACATTTTTTATTAACTTTAATTGTGGACCATAAGATTTAATATTTAATTAAAAACATTTGGTTGAGAATGAGTTTCTAGAGTTTTCACAACTCAAGTGAGCTTTTATTTTAACCTAACCATATATATATTATATATATTGATATATTTTGTAGTTTTCTGGGTTAAATACTCGAAATTTGATTAACTCATTGTGACATTCGTCAAATTCGGGTATCGATTTGTATTCGTGTTGCAAACCTTTATTATACAAACCCGACGCAACATCTTTTGTTTCTTTATTTATTTATCAAATAATATTATTATATACCTCGATCAGCAATAAATCGATATTGGTCATATTATAATGTCGTTAAGAAAAACATAAGAGGGTTCAAAATAATTTTCGTTAAGTTGTTATAAGCTTTTAGAACATTTAAACTCATATTAAACAACGATTGAAACTTGAGGGGCCAGTTTTGAAAATATGTATTGCATATAAAAAGGAAAAATATAACCTAAACCTAAACATATTAACACTAGCCGCCACTTCCTTTCTTTCTCACAATTCCGGCGACCGGAATCGACTCCGGCGAGCCCGATTTTCCGGCAAGACCACCTCCCGACGCACCACCACTAAACCACCACCTCCACCGCAGCCCGTAACACCTTCTCCGGCGACACCATCACCTCCGGCCACCCTCTTTTCCCTCGGATCGTTTTTCCGGTGACCGGAAACCGGCCACCGGTGCGCGTACTCTCTCCCCCTCGCTGCACTCCCTCTATTCTCTCTCTGCGCCTCTCTCTTTCTCCCCTTCGGCTTCTTCGACGACCGGGAAAACGGCCGCCGCCGCTCCGCCGTGTCTCTCTCTCTCTCCCTCGCGTCGTTTCTCTCTCTCTGTTTCTCTCCCTCCGTTTCTCTCTCTCTCTCACTTGTCGTTGTCCTCGTCTCCGGCAGGTTTAACTCGGGTTCATTCCCGGTATCGAGCCACGACTCGTGAACACGAAAAAGGTATAAAATTTGGGTGTTGGTATTATTAAATTTCATATATCGAATTTTAGATTTAGATTGTTCGTAATCGGTTTTATTTATCGGTTATAATTTTTGGAAACGAGTTGGTTTGATTTTGGGTAAAAGACGAACACCCGGGAAATGGATATGTTATTTTCTTATGGGTTTAAGTTAACAATTGATATTTTGTTTCGGTTGGTTAGTGCATAAGTTGTTAAACGAGAGGTCTCGGGTTCGGGTCTCATCCTAGATCGGTTTTGGTTTTTTTTATATACTTAATAAATTTATTATTTCTATTTAGTATTAACATAAATACATAAAGATTATTATTATTATTATTATTAACAAGATAATATTTATTATTATTATTAATATTATTATTTTTATTATTAACAAGATAATATTTACTATTATTATTATTATCACTATTATTATTGTTATTATTATCATTTAACAAAACAATTATTATTATCTATTAAAACCATATTTTATCATTAGTTACTATCAATAACATTAGTATAGTTATTTTACGAACTCGTTTAGAAATCAAACCAACATCGCGTATGGTATCATAATTTACTATCAATATAATTTATTATTATTATTATTATCATTTTTTTTATCAACAACATTTTAATTAATACTAAGATCTTTATTCTATTACTATTATTATTAGTATTATACTATATTAGTATTATTAATAATAATTATTGTTATTATTACTATTATCTTTATCTTATATCTATATATATATATATACAACCTATCTTTTTTTTGAATTATTACTATCATTACTTTCATCTTCATTAATAATACTTTTACAAACTTTATTACCAATTCATTTTTTATAAAACCCGAACTCTTAAATTAAGCACGTCTTGTTTCTATTTTGATATTGTTTTAGTTATTTAAAAGTCCAATAAAATAATAATATTTTATTTTAAATTATTAATTAAGTACGAGTCCTTAATCATTAACAAATTAACCGGTAATCCGATTTACAACCGAACCTTCTCGTCCAATGTTTCCAATATAGTTTCATTATGGTTTCAAGTTCATTAATATATATTACATTATTTATTTTAGCTACGGTGTTTATCGTTTCAAGTTGGATCTGTTCGTTTACCATTCGAGCTTCATTTATTTATCTATTTATTTCTCGTTTCATCAATCGAGGTGAGTACTTTCATACCCCCTTTTTCCATCTTTCGTTTTGGGGTGACATTTCATACTTATCAAACTAAATGCTTTAATTACTTGCATCTTAAACCCACAAACGTGATTGTATACCTTACTTGAATAATTGCTCGATTTGGTGTTGTATGCTTATTTGACTATGTGTTTACAGCTTTTGGATGGTGAAACTATAAATCCTATACCATTTGGCAATGGCAATGGCAATGTGTCGTTAACGTATGCTATTAACGATAATTATAAATCCTAGACTACTCGGCATCCCCTTGTAGCTAGGTGGTGCTAATGTAAGCTTATTAGCAACTGTCATAAAATCCTTGACTAATTGCCAATAGCTAGGTGTCGCTAACTTGTTTAGCGATAACTATTTATTCTAGTTTATAGCTCTTATTTATTGTTTTGTATACAAGTTTTGTGGATATTCATACTATACACTTATGCTCAAACTTATGAATTGCTCACCAACCTGACAAACTTTATTTTATGAAATGTTACAGGTTTGACTTTTGTTGACTCGAGTGCTTGACGGAAAACGTTACCAAGACTATTAGGGTATTAGTAAAACGAACAATATGAATGCTATTTATTTATATGAACGAGATGTGTTGTTATTGATTTGTTGAAATAAAATGAGTTGAATAAATATTGTCACTTTAAATAGTGTCTTGTGTATTTGTCCAATCACGTTGCACCCCGGCATGTTCCGCCTTTGGTCGGGGTGTGACACTCATACTCATAAAACTTGAAGAACCCGAACTGAAGAACCCGGGGGAGATTATGGTTGAGCATAGGTACTAGAAATGATTTTTCAAACCCGAGGAAGCCGATCCTATAAACTCGAATGTAAAATCACGAATAACACCCCTTCATGTCACGTCACAACTTCATAGACAGCGGGCCTTTAACTAAACCACATCTTCGCTTTGGTAAGGTGGTTTTAACTAAAATTAAATTAAAAAAAATAAAAGTAAAAATGTATGATTGGTTGATTGTAAAGAGGCTCCGTCTCTCACACCCCTCACATCCATTACAGCTTTGGCAAACTCATCTTTGTGTGACATGGCATGATGATGGTGCCCCACCATCCCCGACCACACATGGTCTAAAAGATGGAATATCAAACACCACAAGCTACATAATGACACATGTAACTTGTTACATGGAACGACATGTAAAAGATTGTTGTTGTTAGACCCACATTTAAGCAACCAAAGATGAAATATCAACATACAAGATGCCATAACACAACGAGTCTTCACAACCCAACACGTAATCCTTGGTTAGTAACTGATTCACGACCCACCTACCTTTTTATTTTGTACTCATTCGGTCTATAAGCTCATAGACAAAAGCAGTACCATGCTACATAAAATTATTTTCCTTTTTATTATTTGTGAATAGATACTTTGAACATTGAAAACGTACGGGTAAGATGCAAGAACCAGAATTTAATTTAAATTTTTTTTTTCATTTTTAACTGTATTATTTTTAGATGTCCCAGATTTGATGCTAAATCAGTATAAAGTATTAGTAAGTGATTTTTATATAATTATTTTGATACCAGCGAGGATCCTAAATTTCAATTAGTTATATTATTATATTGTACTTTTGGATTGATGATTGTAACTTTAGGAGGAATCAAAGAAGCATTATTATTGGGCCCTGCCAGGGACACCGGCCTAGGCGTCGCGTATAGGTCTATACGCGGCGTTTTAGGGTACGATTTGACGTCCTAGCCTGGCCTGTCATAGGGTTGTCGGATCTTACGGGCTATACGCGGCGTATAGCCCTATACGTGGCGCCTAGGGTGTGGTATATTTTTGAAGCCCGGCTCCCTCCCCTCCCTCTCTACCATTTCTTTTTCCCTTAATTTTTTTTTTCTTAACCTTCACCCTCTTCATTCAACCAACACCAACAACCATATGTGTTTCCGGAGTCGGACGAGCAGATGCCAGACGGGTACCGGTCAGTCGGAGTTGAACCATGTATGTTTCCGGAGTCGGACGAGGAGATGCCGGACGGCGCCAACGGTCAATCGGAGTTAAACCAGGTTTCGTTTTATCTTTATTTTTACATGTTAGAACATAGTTGTAGATATTAGGACAGAGATTTGGTGAATGGTTTACTTTAGAAATTTGTCTAGGCACCGACCGTTTGACGGTAACCTGAGACGCTAGTTCGCCGAGCCTCCTAAACTTAAAATAGATTTCCCGTATTGTTACCGTTAGCGCTAAAATTTTTATTATATTATTACTATTAAAATATTAATATTATTATTAAGATATTGTTGTTATGAAAATATTATTGTTAGCAAAATAAAATACTATTATTGTATTTATTAAAATAGTATTATTATTATTATTAAAGTAATATTTAAATACTATTTAAATATAAATTATTATTTTTTTGTTATTATTAAAATAATTATAGTAAAATACTATTAAAAAATTAATTATTATATTATTATTATTTTTATTCTAAACATATAATTATTAGTAATAAAGCATTTAGTTTCGAATTATTATTAGTACTAAAATATTATTATTATTAGGTACCTGATGTACGCCAGAGAGTCAGATGTCGGGGTTAGGCGGCGACGCAAGACTTTCGGAGGTACGTTTGTATAGCGTATAATATAATATAATATAATATAATATAATATAATATAATATAATATAATATAATAATATTATTATATTATATTATGTTATATTGTATTATGTTATATTTATGTTAGTAAGTTTTTCTAGAAAAGCCCACCAGTGTTGTCTTATTATGGTTTTTTTTCCTTTTTTTATTTCTTTTCTTTTCTTTTGTTATTATTAATATTATTTATGATTATTATTAATATTAATAATATTTAATTATCAATAGCATATTATTATTGGAAATTCGATAAAGGGCGTTTAGTAGCATGACTTATTTGGGAAAATTGACAGTGCGAAACGAACTTTTAAATTATTGGCTGCTTTCGTTATGGGCATCTTGAATCAGTTACAGTGGCTTACTTGGGAAAACTAGCATTTCCAAACGAACTTTCAATTTCTTGGCTGCTTTCGTTATCGACATCTCAAATCTGGCTCTTCGATTTCTTCGAACTCCAACGGTCTTGACCGCCGGTCACCACCGACAACCGTAGTTGTGTTCACTCGAACACATATCAGTCGTCACTAAGCTTGTTATTAGTTTTATTTTTAGTTGGGGGTATTCTAAGTTGTTCATCTTGCGTATATTAAAGAATTATCGGCTTTTATATATACGTATACATATATAGTGGATGTGCGGTATAAGAATTAATTGCGTCGAGATAACCAGCACCAGATCGAGACGCTAGTTTGATGAGTTTGAATCACTCGGATCCGCGGTATCCGCTAACGGTAGCGAGAACGGGAGCCCCTACTTTGGACAGATAGGTGGGAATTCGGTCATTGCTCCAACATAACGAGCACCAGTTTGAGATATTAGTTCGCACTTAGCTGAACCGGTTGACACGTATGCAGACGTGGGTTTAGGTTCGGTGCTGACCCGGATATTAACACGGATCCGAGAGATTGAAACTCATTGTGTATTATGCAAACGTGTATGGATTGTTGTTTGAGTTTGTGCTTTCATTGTGTATTATGCAAACGTGTTAATATCAGCGCCAGCACTGAGCCTAAATCCACGTCAGCATACGTGTCAACCGGTTCAGGTAGGTCCCGGCTAATATCTCATTCTGGTGCTCGTTGAGCTGGAGCAATGACCGAATTTCCACTTATCTGTCCAAAGTATGGGCTCACGTTCTCGCTGCCGTTAACGTATACCGCGGATCCGAGAGATTGAAACTCATCAAACTAGCGTCTCGATCTGGTGCTGGTTATCTCGACGCAATGAATTCTTATAACGCACATCTACCATATATGTATACGTATATATAAAAGCCGATAATTCTTTAATATACGCAACATGACCAACTTAGAATACCCACAACTAAAAATGAAAATAATAACAAGCCTAAGCTTAAGCTTAGTGACGACTGATATGTGTTCGAGTGAACACAACTATGGTTGTCGGTGGTGGTCGAAGGTCAAGAGCGTTGGAGTTTGAAGATATCGAAGAGGCGGATTTGAGGTGCCGATACCGAGAGCATCCAAGAAAGGGTTCGTTTGGCACTATCAGTTTTTCCCAAGGTAATTACCGTAACTGATTCAAGATGTCCATAACGATAGCAGCCAATAAATTAAATGGTCGTTTTGCAATGTCAATTTTCCCATATAAGGCCTGCTACCGAACACGCTTTGCCAAATTGTGAATAATAATATATTATTCATAATTAAAATAATATTAATAATAATTATTATAAATAACAAAAAAAAGAAAAAAGAAAAGAAAAGAAAAAAAAACATAACAAGACAAGCGGGTGGGTTTTTCTAGAAAAGCTAAACTATCGGCCGCGTATAGACCTTTACGCGGGGTCTTTTTAAGACTAAGACGCCACATATAGGCCTATACGCGACGTCTTAGTTGAGTGACAACCTGCCCTGCAAAAGCTGGGTTAGGTTGTCAACTCGTACCTTAGACGCCACGTATAGGCCTATACGTGGCGTCTTGATGTTGCTGAATTATTGGAGGCCGGCTCCTCTCCTTTCCTTTCTTTATTATAAATGTCGTTGTATGCTTCATCGTTCAACAAAAAAACAACACAACATTTGTACTATATATACCCAGAATGTCTTGGTTTAACCATTTATTTCCAGAGGAGGACCCGGGTTACGCCGCTAACGATCAGCCTGGCACGTCGTGGTTACCCGACTTGAACCAGGTTTCGTTATATATTTATTTAGTATGAATTTGGTAGTTATTTTTTTACTAACACATGCTGCATTACGTTTTTTTAGGAGTATGTCGGAAATGATACCCAGCCCGAACAGTTTTATGGTAACACTGGCTCGCCGGGCTTGCCAAACTTGAACAAGGTTTTGTTATAGTCTTTTTGTAAATATACGGTTATCTTATTATTATTTTAATATTCTTATTTATTATTAAAATATTATATTTTATATTATTATAGGTATTATTATTATTAATTATTACCTCTGGCACTGTTGTTTGAATTTATAATTTATGTATGGTAGGAGTACTTCGTATCGGATTACGGTAGACAGCTTCCGTACCCGTCAAGTGTCGCCTGGTCGGATTACGGAGGTCAGGCTACTTCATCGTACCAGCCACCTATAGCAAATGATCCGTTTTATGGAACCGAGTCTTCATCGCACCACGGGCGAAATGATTATGCCGGGCCAAACCCAAATAACGAAGATGGGTACGATGACGACTACATACGCGAGGTGAAGGTTTCGTATAAAACAGATGCTGTAAGACACCGTGTGTTTTGTTTAAGTTAATATTATTTGTTTGTATGTTATTTAATAAACGGCTTAAGAATTAGCGTAAAACTGTTTCAGATTTTTGAGAGCCGCGAGGAGCTGGAGAAATGGGTAAAACTTAGAGGACGAGAGCATGGGTTTGTTGTTGTGGTCCAGCGGTCAAGGAAAAACGCCGTGGACCATGCATGCAATCATGGAGGCGAACCCAAAATAAAGGCGACGGTGAGACGTATCGGCAACATAAAAAAATGTTGTCCGTTTAAGATCTTGGGCAGGTACGACTCGAGGGGTGCATGTTGGAGGGTTCAAGTGGTAAACGAGACTCACAACCATGATCCCGTTGAATTCGAGGAGGGGTGTGCGTATTTTAGAAAAATGAACACCGACCAGCTGGATATGGTTGAGAGTTTACACAGGGCCGGCGTGAAGCCGCAAGAAATCGAAGCAGCCCTCCGCGAAAAGTTTCCCGTTGTGCAGCCTGTATTAAAAGATATATTCAACCACACCGCCAAGATTAGGAGGGATGGGCTACTAGGCGACACCCCTATGAAGGTAGTTCAAAACACCTGTAGTTTTAATGTGTATTAGTCGTTATTGTAATATTTAGCAAAGTTTTATTTCATCCAATGCAGGCGCTGGAAAACTTTCTCGCAAGCAACGGTTTCACGTTCTATACCCGGGAGAGTGATACCGACGATAGGACGGAGGAAATTTTCTTCTGTCATAGTAAGTCGCATAAGATGTGGCGTGCGTTCCCCAAGGTGCTGATGGTTGACACGACGTACAAGACCAACATGTACGACTGGCCGTTGGTTCAGTTTATCGGTGTGACCTCGACATCACAGTCGTTTTGTATCGCCGCCGTGTTTGTGATCAGGGAACGGCAGAGGAACTTCGACTGGGCTCTGGAGAAACTTAAACAAATGCTCTACCACCGCATGGAGCCACGCGTGATTCTGACTGGTGCGGACCAGGCCCTCATAAACGCATGCGACGCGGTCTTCCTTAATGCCACAAAAATTTATGCAGGTGACACATATCCGAGAATATAAGGAGAAAATTTAAGGGCCTATATAGCACGGAAATGGGGACGGACTTTGCGTACTGGTGGAAGGTCCTGTATCAGTCGCCGACGATTCAGGTTTACGACCACCATCGCCTCAACATGGAGCGTCATTTGATACGGGACGATAGAGCCAGTGAGTCCTTCGTATCACCTGACAGTTTTTAATAGCCTAAACATACGTGTTAATAACGTTTCCTTTTATTTTTCAGAGGTCTGGCAATACATTCGCAAGAGCTGGCTGGATCCATACAAACACAAGTTTGTAGCCTGCTGGATCGACGAACGCCGAAACTACGGCGAAACTACGACGAACCGAGTTGAGAGCCAGCACGCAAATCTGAAAAGGTACCTCAGTGGAAACAACAACTCGCTCGACACAATTGCCAGGCAAATCCTTAAAATGGTCAACTCGCAGATGAAAGAAATCAGTAAATCTTTTGAAGCCTCCCGCTCGAAGGTCATGGAAGGACATCGACAGCACGTCTGGTTGAATAAGCTAATAAACAGGCTGTCGATTCACGCTCTGGGTCTACTTGTGAACGAGTATGGGTTGATACACAAGATGCGTGACGGCGGCGCTTCATGCGACCACCATTTGTATTCGTCTTCGGGGCTGCCATGTGCCTGTCGGATTGAGGGATACATAGTTAACGACACGTGTATCCCAATAGAGGATGTTGACCCGTTCTGGAGGAGGCTTAATTTTGATCCAGCCTGTCCGCCGAACGAAGAGCCAGACTACACAGCAGGTCTACGGGAGATCACAGATACGCTATCGTCCATAGATGACCCTAATCAAAAGAAAAGTTTTTTCGCCAGGCTATTGTCTGCTATTCCAGGAAGATCTAAAAAGAAGAAGCCAGAAAAAAGGGAGGATCCTCGGGGGCGTCCCAAAAAACCAGATCTCCCGAGGCACAACGCATACACCCCCGCTCCAGATCTCCCCAGACACAGCTCCTACACCCTATCCACGTCACAGGGGCCCAGCCAAGAAAACCCCACATCATCCTCGCTGAATCGTTCGTTGTCCAAGTCAGCGTCGCGGTTTAAAACTCCTCGTGGACGAACTACAGGAGCTCACCTCGGGTTTCCTTTGATGGTTTCGCCTGCGCAAGTACCGGCGATAGAAACGTTTAGGAGCGTCATTCCTAGCTAGGCCCAGCTGTTCGTCGCAGACATCAAAAACGTACGCCCAGACAGTAACTGCGGTTTTCGATCAATTGCAGTGGGTTTGGGGATACATGAGAAAGTTTGGCCGAATATTAGGCGGGCGATGAAGAACGAGCTGGAAACGAACGAAGGGTGGTGGAGGGCGATGTTCAACAAAGAGGATGACAGATTGTACGGCTGGGTTCATGTCACACCCCGTTAAGCGAATTGCGGAAGCGTAAAACGGAAATGCAACAGATACAACTGGTATCAAATACATTGTTCATAAAGAAACATTACTAACTAATTTACAATATATTACATCGTTCTAACATCTTTTACAAACTAGGTGATACATTCAAACCGGTTCTTCAATTACTTTACTTCTAACTCAAATGCCCACGACATCAATCATCAGTCAGACACGTAACGCACAGGAAATTACTTCTCATATCTGATTACCTGAAAAGCATGTTAAAACAGGTCAACTACGAATAGTTGGTGAGTTTCATAAGTTTAACGAAATCAGTTCTGCGTACCACACAGTCATAGTTTGTATGTACGCGCGTATGTAAAAATATGTATTTACGTTTGTATAAATATGTACAGCCATATCCTTGTGCACACATGTAAGTTTATAATATAAATTCGAAATTTCGGTAAAATCATGATTGTTTGTTCGTACTACCTGTTTCCAATTTCCCTGTTTAACCAACCACTGTGGACCCCCTTCCTCCCACAACGGTTCCACATAAACTCAACCACTGTGGCCCCCCTTCCGCCCACAACGGTTCCGCGTTAACATCAACCACTGTGGTCCCCCTTCAACCCACAATGATTCCACGTAAACTCGAACATTATATAGTGTACACGCAAATAATTAGTATATTCTACACATAGTATTTCCTACGGCTAATCACATAGCATGTATATAGACACATATACACATATAGTATTTATCACGTATCACCAAATACTGTGGCTCCCCATCCGCCCACAATACGCATAATCACATTATTTTCTTAACATTCATGTCATAATCAAGTTAGTTCGTTTAATAAGTTGCAGCAGAACTTGGCTCATAGGCCATACTCAACTTTAGTTTATAAGTTGCAGCAGAACTTGGCTCATAGGCCATACTCAACTTTAGTTTAGTAAGTTGCAGCAGAACTTGGCTCATAGGTTATACTCAACTTTAGTTTATAAGTTGCAGCAGAACTTGGCTCATAGGCCATACTCAACTTTAGTTTATTACTATTGTGGCCCCCCTTCCGCCCACAATAGCCCCATAATCATCACAGACCACGTTATCCCCATGGCCATTACAGACCACGGTGTCTCCCAAATTAGTTATGTTTAATATTACATAACGTGTTTGTATAAACATGCTGTCACGTGTAATTTCATTATGTTTTGCAATTCGTATTATCTCCACTCAATATATCAATCAACGATAATAATCATCTTTCATCAGCACCTAGTCAATCATTATGTTTGTAGGGACTTTTCATATATAAATGTTCAGATATTTTATATCCTGAACCGTTTTCAGATAGATAACGTGTATAAACATGCTTTCCACCCCAAAAGTTCGTAAAATAGTTTAAAGAGTGGGGTCATGAAACTCACGGTTTTGTAGGCACTCAGTTCGAGGTCAGCTCGGGGTTCGTTTCCCTTGCTATCACTTAGTCCCTATAGTCCATATTATAATAATATTAATATTTTAATATCATTATAATCTCCGTACTAAACTGGGCTGTATAACTAATCTGGGTATAGCTGGAACGCCCAGAAAGTGGCAATAGGCTTAGGTTGTGATGTTGTTCAATTGCTAATACTTAAAACCGAACTTGGCTCAGTTTCCCGTTTTCCCAGCTGGGCCAAGTTGTTAGTTTACGCATTCAGAAAACAGTTATGGGAAAATAAGCTTGGGTAAATGTATTGGTTAATAAAATAATTAAGTTATAAAGAATGATCACATACTGGGGTCCCGGATAGCCACGGGGCCCGTTTCCGTTTATTCAGTTTGATTTAAGAATAAACGCGCACAATCTATCCGGATTGTCCAGGTTTCTCATAGAAAAGTTTGTTTTTACTTAATTAATCCAAAAATATGATTTTTGATCACTCTTGGTGTTTTGATATTCCCGCAGGTTCGTTAATCGCGAACTTGCCGGTTTTTATAAAAACTGAATTTGTTTAATCTTCAAATTAACATAATTAATTAACCGTTGATCATTAAATTATGAAAATTTAGCCACTTATCAATTAAAATATGTATATTTTTATAAAAATCTTTCTGGAATTATTTACTGATTTATTAATTTATAAAAATTCTTTTTATCAGCTATATTTCGCCTGAAAATCGTCCGTTTATCCCAAAAAATTTCCAAAAATTCCAAAAAAATTCCTGAACACTCAAATTATGTCCCAAAACAACCTGTATCAATTCCAGAATGTAAAAAGCTCGTGCAATATTCTTTTCGGCCCAAATTCGGCTATAAAAATTCACACGAACGCATATGTACAAAACACCTTTAGACTTCTCCAAATGATCTAAAAATTCATATGTGATCAAAATACATCAAATCTGAGCTCCCAGAAAAAATTCTATAATTTTTGAAGTATTTTAGCTATTTTTCCCAAATAAACGTCCCAATTCGGTAATAAATTCGCCAAATATTCTCGGATGGTCGAAAAATTACCAAATTTGAACAGGGACTTATTGACATGGTCCCTGATGTTCCTGCAAAATTTCAAGTCCTAAAAATATGCACATCACAACCTTAGCCTAAATAGCCCGTAAGCGAGTGTTTCGGCATTACCTTAACGGGTTTGGCTCGTTTCCGACCCTTTTAATCAAGTTTTCATGTTTTTGTGCTTCTAAGAAAGCTAGGTACAAGTCCTATATTACAAACCAAGCAATATTTCATCAACATAACAGCCCTTAAGTTAGGGTTTCGGCTAGTGCACAAAAACGAACTTTTGAACCGTAAAAACGTCGTTTCCACCTTTTAATCCGTGTTTATGGCCAAAAAACTATCAAAACAGGTTCCTTACCGTGTTTATGATCAAAACATGTTTACGGACCATTTTTAGGATTTTTACACGGTTAGGAATGATTTTTAGTAACCAAGACATGTTTTTATGGTATTAAACAAGTTTAAACAAGCATAAAAGCTACTTATTTAAGCCCCTTACCTTAGGGTTTAAAGTTTTTCTAGCTGGAACAGAGTTTGTATCCAGAGTTTTCAAGAAGATGAGGCTAAAATATCTTGGATCTAGTTTAAATATGAAAGAACCAAAAGGGAGGGGGGGTTGCTGTTTGTGATCGGGATTATATGGGCCCACCTTGGGCCCATTTTGGCCCAAGTTTCTGATTCCTCAAGCCCAAATACGAAAAGCCCGGTCCAAATTTAGTTCGGGTTCAGTTTTTGGCGCGAAAAACTTATCGGGTGCGTTAAACAGCGCGAAAACGAGTGTTTTTCGGCTAGTTTTGTGTAAAATTATAAAAACATACTATATGTTTGTAAAAATCAAAAATATTTTCACGGATCGCTTAAAAAATTTCAAGTAAGTGTTTGGTAAGTCTTTTTTTGGCTTAACGGATGATACAATGCTTGGTTTGTAACTATCTTTCGCGTTTAAGTCTATAGCGGGTAGTTAAACGAGCATGTTTTGGTTTAACTTGTTTGCTATCAGACTAAGACCGTATTTCTAATATTTTAGCTTATATTAAACGTATATCACTTATAGATGGCACCCCGGGATATCCGGACCATAACCAGACCCGTTTGGTTATTCGTTTGTTCGTTACGCAATAAGCGGTTAAACGCTTATTCGAATTTGTAAGTACTAAGGTGTACTCGGTTTTGCCACGGATGTCACAGTTCATTCCAGAATTCCGTACTACAACACGATCAAACCGGCGCTGCCGAGTCATTGGTTCAGCTTACCCGGTCACGGGCACGTGGTTGCTCAGACATACGCTGGTGTGTTAGTCAACCTAGTTGGCAATCAGACCGAATCTTACTTCCCATTGAGAATCGGTCCTGACTTGGTTCCGGATCCACAGGTTATAGGCATCGCTAACTGGGGAGGTGATCACTGGATATATATAAACATGGTAGGGGATTTCCCAATGCCTAGGCCAAACCCTAATTGGGAATGAAACGCCGTACCTGCGACGCTCGAATGGAACACACGGTTCGGACAACGTTTGAAGGAGTACGAAGACATACGCCAAGTTGGCGTAGGGAATCCTCTAACGTAAATCTAGACAGCTTATAGAAGACATAGTATCAATGGACAAAAAAGTCTATAATAATAATAATAAATATTAAATAATAAATAATAAATAACAATAATTTTAATAATAATAAATAACAATAATTAAATAACAAACTATATTAATATTAATAACTAAATAATAAAAAAAGTAATAAAAAAATAATAATAATAATAACAATAATAAATAATAATAACTAAATAACAAATTAATAACTAATAAATAATAAACACTAATAAATAATGATAATTAAATAAAAAAATAGGCCTAGGACGCCACGTATAGGACTATACGTGGCGTCTAGGGCCCCTTATATCAGCAGATGTCTGATCAGCTACGAGACTTAGGCCTAAGACGCCACGTATAGGCCTATACGTGGCGTCTAGGACCCCATATTATCAGCAGACGCCTTCTAAGACGCGCACTTTCAAATTTCAAAACTCCTACGCGAACGATCGAGCATCCACACACGAGCCTATATCGGACGGCGACCGGAATACCAAACGAGCCGACGAGATTTCACCCGACACCGACACCGACACGATATGGAGGTAATTTTTTTAATATTATATTAGTGATGATAATTAGGTTAACATGATGATTAATATGTGTTGTTGATGATGTGATGATGTTGATTATGTTGTTTGGATGGATAAAACTGTCGGCCGGAGTCCGGCCGTTTGTTTACCTGGACTGTCAGACGCGGCGTATAGCTCCATACGTCGCGTCTGATATATTTTTTTTAATTTTTAATAATAATAATATTATTATTAATATTAATATTATTATAAATATTATTTTTAATTTTATTATCAATATTTATTACTAGTATTTATTATTATTATTAATATTTTTAATATAATAATTATTATTATAATTATTATTATTATTTGTTATAAATATTATTAATAATATTTATTATTAGTATTTATTGTTATTATTAATTTTTTATTATAATAATTATTATTATTTGTTATAAATATTATTAATAATATTTATTGTTATTATTAATATTTTTATTATAATAATTATTATTATTATTTGTTGTAAATATTATTATAAATATTATTATTAATATTTATTATTACTATTTATTGTTATTATTGTAATTGTTATTGTTTTAATTATTATTATTATTTTTTATTATTATTGTTTGTGGACGACGAGATTGAGTATGAGCTCGAGCAGCTTGGGCAGGGAGAGGGGCGGGGCCCCGGGGCCCAGGGCGAGGGGCGGCCGCGGACCCCTGAGGGCAACAACGTGTTGCTCACCTACCCTCATGTGCAGTTCGCTGAGGGTTCAGACGCCCACACACGATACACTCGCCTACACCAGATGCACCCGTTTCCCAGCACGATTATTTCGTGGTCGTTTTTGGAGTCCTGTGACGCGCACCAGCTGGCGGCTGAGTACATTGGACAGGATACGCCATGGAGCCGATACTTCAGTATGCCACTATCAGCTCACCGGGAGCTGACACTGGAGGTTTACTCCACGATACGCGTTACGTAAGTTTACTCTACATTGTTGTGTTTTTAATATATTATATTATATTATATTATATTATATTATATTATATTATATTATATTATATTATATTATATTATATTATATTATATTATATTATATTATATTATATTATATTATATTATATTATATTATATTATATTATTGCAGGCCCTGCGCGCCTGATACGCCAGAGATTCAGATGAGGGTGCCAGGCGCCGATACGACACAGTCGGAGGTTTACTTCCGCATGTTCGGGCATGACGTCCATCTCTCGATGGAGGAGTTTGCGGTTGCTCTAGGCTTATACACCGCGCAGGAGGTACGCAGCCCGATATACACGGAGAGCATCCACCAGATGTCGGAGGACGAGCTGCGGGTATGGTGGCGGGCCATCAACGATCACGATTTCGGGGATAGGACCTTGGGCACCAGTTCCAATGTCTCGTCTATTAGGGACCCGCTGCACAGGTACGTTCTTAAAATGTATTCTATTGTTTAGTATAACGTAATAATATAATATAATATAATATAATATAATATAATATAATATAATATAATATAATATTGTTAATAAATTATATTATCTTATATTACACAGGTACCTTCACAGGCTGATTGCGATGTCCATTGCGGGTCGCAATCAGGGCGCGGATCACTGCAGCCTGCGCGACTTGTTTTTTTTTTAGGTGTCTGCTGACACACAGGCACTGCAACCTCGCCAGGGGGTTTGCAGACTATTTTGTCGGCTACCAGTTCAGGCAGGGACGAGGGTCCTTGTTGGG
The DNA here is from genome assembly GCF_021521415.1 of Bidens hawaiensis. Lineage (NCBI taxonomy): Eukaryota > Viridiplantae > Streptophyta > Magnoliopsida > Asterales > Asteraceae > Bidens > Bidens hawaiensis. The sequence goes on from NW_027500433.1 coordinate 84,194, forward strand.
TGGCGGGTATGTCACCCAGCTTGCGATGTCTCTGGGCTATGGAGACCTGGTGGCCGGCCTGCGTATCACTCCGACCCGTCCCTGCCCGCTGGACCGCCAGCGTTGCGGGGGCATGCACATTTTGCGTTCGTTCCCCGGGCCCCACGGCCCGCGGGACCGACTGGTGGCCGGGGCGGGAGCACGTGCGCCTTACGTCCCGGTGCCTTTAGTCGAGCCTCCCCCGATCGCGGCACCGGAGGTGGAGCTTGTACATGAGCCTGTCGACGCGGGGCAGAGGGCCGGCGGGGATCCTGACGACGGTGGTGCCGGACGTGAGGATCCGGGCGCATCTCAGGTACGTTTTAATATATTATTTGTTTTATCGTTTCTTTTAATTCGACTTCGTATTAAACGTATTTCTGTGGTTTTGTTGTTAGGGGCCGACGCAGCACGTTCCACGCACATATCGCGCGGTGCGTCTGGGTCCCGCCACCGACGCTAGGTTGGAGGCCCTAGAGTTGGAGATGAGGCGGATGTCGCGCCAGACGGACTGGCGGATGAGCCAGATGTCGCGCCAAATCGACTGGCTTGTTGCCAGTCGGGTAGCAGAGCTGTCTGGACAGCAGTACACCGTGCCACCGCCACCGTCACCGCCACCACCCCCAGTTTTGATCTCGAGGCGAGCACGTCTGGCGTGAGACGCGGACGGGGCGACGACGTGGATGCCCCGGACGATTCGGGGCCGAGGCGCAGGGGAGAGGACGACGCCGACGTTCGCGGCGCGTTCAGGGGGCTCGTGGGCCACGACAACGACATGAGCATGGACATGGAGGACTTCACGTAGATTTTATGTCTTAATTGTCGTATTTTCTTTTATTTGTACAAATTTAACATTGATTTTTGATATATATATGTGTTAACTGTATTTCACCGAAAGGATATTAAATAATAAATAAATAATTAATTAATATATAATGATAATAATAACAAAATAACAAACAAAAAAATAAAAATAAAAACATAATAAGACAAAATTGGTTGGATTTTCTAGGGACACCGACCCAGACGCCGCGTATAGGCCTATACGCGACGCTTGAGCCGGTGTTTTAGCAATTGGGCGGTGTCTCTAGAAAATCCGTTATTTTAAGCAATTGAAAGGAATCCCAATGCATTGAAGATAACCTCTACCCATCTCAAGGTCAATGTTTTTATTAAATTCCGAAAGTCAACTAACTGAACTTTCTCAATAAATTTTTAAGATGTGTATCCCATATTCCCATCCATTATCCTTGTTTTCATCATCTCTTTGTAAAAACATATGAAATCAATATTCCTAAACTAGTTCACCTTTAACATTGAACAAATTTTAAGTAACAAATCAAGAGAGAAGTGTAATCTTATAACATATTTATGCATAGTGTTTTACAAATTTATAGAAATTTAGGAAAAGAATAATGCAATAGGTTATATAACTGTTTTATGTATTATAGTTAAATGTAACATATTATTTATTATTCGAATTTTGCAACGCTATACTAACTTGGTTTTTTAACGTCTCTTTTATCATGTAAGAATTTTATTTATTTATTTATTTATTTTTTGGAAAAATTACCAAAATAGTCATTTTGATTATTTTTTTATATTTAAAATAGTCATTGAATTTTTTTAATTACCAAGTAATATTTTTCGAGGGAGGTTTTGTTCCCGGTTGGTTAGCTTCTTGCTATGCCGTTTTGGTGTTTAATAAAGTTCTTTTTGCCGTTAAAAAAAAGTAATATTTTTGCTATAGAAGGATGAAGAATGGCACATGAAAGGATGGTGTAGAAGTTTAAGGTTAGTGTGAGAGATGAAAGGTTGACGCATGAGGTGATGTGTTGCACCATACAGCGCACGATAAGAAATTAAAGCTCATTCATTAAAGGAGGGAAAAGAAAAGAAACAAGAAAATGTGTGTTCTTGAGTTTTATTATAGGAAAGAAAAAAAAAGAAAAGGAAAAAAATAAAGCAAATAAAAGGTAAAATGGGTGGGCTTGTTTTCTTTTCAAATTGAAAAAAATTAATTAAATGGAAAGGATAAGAAAGGAAAGAAGTTAAGGAAGTGAAAAGGAAAAGAAAAGAAAGAAAATGATTTTTTTCCTTTCTCTGTTTAATTTAACTCGGGAACCCAGCGTTAGGCTATTTTGGTGAATTTTTCTAACTTTTATTATTATTATTTAGCATTTCAGTAAACAATAAACATAAACATAGTAGAACAAATCTTGAGAGTGGATACCGGATAAAAAATGTTTTTGTAAACCAGACAATGTTGGCAGTTGAACTAGTGGGACTTTTAACTCCCCCACTACTCAAACTGTGTATATAATACACCCTTTCACTGTACCTTTCTTCCATCAAATAAATAAATAAAACATGTCTCACGGAGGAGCTGGTCGCCACCAACGGAGGCTATCCCAGTCGGTCTTTGACTTCCCGGATGATGTTCTGCAACCACCTCCCACGGCGGATCACGGTGTTTCCGACAAGGTTCCTTCCTTTTATCCATTCAGATCTCCTTTCAATATATTGTTATATTTTATATTTAACCATCACTACAACAATATTGCCATGAGTTTGTGACAATTAATTACGAAATTGTGCCGAATCAATTTTTATCACGTGTTAAATGGATCTTATTGTTTATTATTAGAAAGAAAAAATCTATATAGTTATTTTTAACTGCGTTTTGACTCTGGGGTAAGCCATTAGGCCTATCAACCAAGTTCAAGCATTTAGACGTAATTTTAACCGTCTATTATTTGTTTTTGTTTGATGCTTCAGAGATTTGAACCCGTGAAAGACAATGCATATAATTAATTTGATAACTTTTAAGATTTAAGAAACGTTTTGTGTAGATCAAAATGGAATGGTTGAGTTGAGCCGACACTAGAAAATAGATCTACTAAATATTATTAAAATACAAACTAAATTTTGAAAATGTTTGAAATGAATGGGCTTTAGTAGCTTTCTATATTTGAATTCAAATGACTTTTTTGACCCCTTTTAGTAGTTTTAATAAATTATTTAAATAAATGTTTCTGAAGAAACGTGGATCTACTCACTGGTAGCAGATCTACTTTCCTCGGGTATGATTAAACTGTTTCACCGATGGTTCCTTTGAATCCGTGTTCTTCCACCTACAAAATGAACAGCGCCGTTACTTACCCCTCAGAAAGGGACAGAGGGGTCCTCTTTGGGGTAACCCTCCGGCGTGAGAATCAGTATCTTTTGTGGAGAAGATAATAAAGTGTGAGTCAGTGAAATCTCAAGAGTATTGCTGAATCGCTGAATACTCTTGATTGTGTGACTGTGTGTTTTTCTGTAACTGACTGTGAGTGAATATAATTCAATATGATTGAATGTGATATCACTGCTTGTAACTGTCAATGATTGAGTGTGAATGAATGTGTCATCAAAGTGGAGTTGATGCTGTATTTATAGTGCTAGGGTTTCCACTGGCTGGGCTCAGCCTCGTTGGCCTCCTCCAATCGCACTGCGCCACGTGTCCTCTGGGACACCTGGCGCTTTCTCGTTGGTTGAAATCATGTGGTAGCACATGTGTCATGCTGAGTTGTCGACCTTTCATTTGGCAGCTGTCAACATCAGCATATTCTTACTCCTTAAAAAGATGCCTTCTAGAAGAGTATCTGACGTGCACAATCAAGGTTGCCCTGATCCTGATTTGGATAAGGACGAGGTTGATTATGTGCACGTGTGATATGCGCCCATCCTGAGGATGCGCGAAGTCTTCTTTTTATTCTCACGCGCAGATATTTCATGCGCAGGTGTGATATGCACGAGCGTGTGATATGCGCCGCGCGCTGGTGCGCCACGCGCATATGTGACACGCGAGCATATGTGATGTGCAAGAGCATGCGATATGCGCCGCGCGCATATGTTATGCGCGAGCATATGATGCCTGAGCATGTTTTGTATGCGCGATGCGCCTGGGTTTTGGCTTTGTGCCTTCATAATGTCTTTATCTTGTGGGTTGACCCGCCTTGCTTGGTGTTGAGGCGGGTACATACCTCTTCAAGCCCCCCCAGTCTAATGTGTGTCTTATCTTGCGCGAGCGTGGTAAGATAGATATTAGACTCACTGAATTGTCCTTTTATAGGGGGTTTTGTCGTTTTCTTTGTTGTTTCCATCGTCGCGCGAAGTTCTATCCATTTGGTTGAAAACGAAAGGTCCAAACACGTGGTTGGTTGGTGATGACGTGCGCCGTAAACGTGTCAGACGTTTCGTGTGCTCGAGGTGCTACAGTTGCCTTTCACGTCCCCTCACACAGCTGTCTTGAACACGTGTCGCACTCGCATTGGTTAGTACCTGCGAGTGGGGGCGCGTCTCTGTTCCGTGGCAGGTCGGTTACATCTTTTTGTCCCCTCACACAGCTGTTAGGGACACGTGTCGCGCCGTCGTTGGGTTGCCCCTGCGAGTGGGGGCGCGTGAAACCCGATCAGCTGCCACATTTCTCTCTCCTGGGCCTATAAAAGCAGGCCCTTAGGAAATTTTTATCTTCATCTTCATTGTTGCTAAAATTCAAATTTCTGCTTTCACATTCTGATTTGAGTGTTTACATCGATTCGAATCCTCGATTATCGGCTATTACAGTTGTATGTCTGATAGTTCATACTCGTCTAGCCCTTCAATCACCTCCGTTGCCTCTCGAAGACGCCGTGTGAAATCTGTGGTGATGTCGACATTGAAGCAAAAGGGGAAGGGGAAGAAAGTTGTTGAGACCACATCGGAGGAAGTAGGGAGGACCAAGGCCACCAAAAGGTGGAATGAAATCCCCTGCAAATTGAAGCAGGCAGATCTCGACAACCTGATCACCTCTCAGGGCTTTCCCACCCTGTTTGGCTGCATGTTGCCTAGGTCCGGGCAAACGGCGGCGGACCCGCCTGCCGGCTATATATCCCTATATAGCCACTTTTTCTCCCACTGCAACCTTCGTCTCCCGATGACAAGGTTTGTGGGTGCACTGTTGAAGTTCTATGGGATTCACATATCCCAAGTCCATCCGTTTGGACTCGTGCGCGTGACTCACTTTGAGTTCATGTGCAAATCCCAGCGCGAGGAACCCACTCCTCGGCGCTTTCAATATTTTTATAAGGCCAAGATCCAAGACAATTGGATCTCTTTTATTCCTCGCAGTCAGAAAGTGAAGTGCTCCACTGTTTCATTCAAGAGCCTTCATGACTGGTCTGAGAGGTTTTTTTACATTAAGGCCGGTGTGATCCCCATCCGTATGACCATGCGCTCTATTACTTCTGCGCCTGCGGATGAGGGTGTCCTCAAGAACCCAACTGGCGCATGGGTTAAGAAACTGACCGCCGAACCATCCCCCGCGAAGAAAATTTGCGAGGAGGCGCTGGTTGGGGTCGGCATGAGCAGGCTCTGGGCCGACAGCGCGCTTGAGCCCGTTATCCAAGTCGACGGGTTGTGTAAGTTTATTTCATTGCTTTATTTATTTTTTCTGCGCGAACATAATTCTTTTGCTGATATCATTTAACTTGGCTTTGCGCAGTCACCAAGGATTACATCCTTGCCGCTTATGATGAACATGTGGAGGGCGGCTCCGTCGAACTTGGCGCTGGGGAGGTTGGTTTCCCGGATCGCTTCGATGACCTGTTCATCCCAGTAGATCTGGATTTTGACTTTGACGGTGACGCGCCTGGTAAGTCTTCGCACTGCTGCTCATTCCTTTAGAATACCCAAGTTTATTAACATTTCTGTCGCTTGCTTTTGTAGATGCGCTTGAAAACTATGAGCTAGAGCTCGCGGAAGAGGAGGAGGAGGAAGAGGAGGCGCCTTTACTAAAGCGCAAAGCTAAGGGGAAATCTGGCGCAGGGGCCAGTAAGAAACAGAAGAAAGAGGACACCCCTGTCGCTCATCCCCATGCTCAAACGAAGGGACCTAAGGAAACCCAGGTGTTTACCACAAAGGTTTCTTTAGCTTCTCTGCCTGTGAGAGTGGGCAGACCTCCTGTCCACTTGAGGTATGGTGGCGTCGCCTCCTCCTTTCGCGCGGCTGAAGAGAGAAGCAGTGCCGGGCCTGCAACAGGTATACTTTATTTATCTTCATCTGCCTGAATTGTTATTAAACCTTTGCTCCTTTAAATGTTTGCAGAGGCAGCGACGGTAACAGATCAGCCGCAGGCGCCACAAGGTGCCACGGCTGCGCCGGGGACTCCATCGAAGTCCCCTGTTCTACCCTCTGAAAAGGGTAGAATGGATTTTATGGCGATGTTCGATGCGCGAACAGAATTGCGCCAAGGTAAGTTTTGCACATATGTCTTTTAAATTTTTCCCTTTGGAGTCAGTCATAAACAATTTTTCCTTGTTTATTTGTTGATAGGAGTTGTAGCTGGCGCAACAGTTGCTGGTGATACTCCCGGCGGCACTTCCGGCGCCGCTGGTTCTGGTCCTGCTCCTGCTAGTGCTGAATCTCCCCTTATTGGGATTACCAAGGAGCAGGAAACCGTATTGCGCGCCGAACTGGCGGCGTCGAGACCTCCCTCGCCTGCTCCTGCACGCAGCCCTCCCCGCGAGGCTGGTTTGGAGCCTTCCAGGTCGCAGGAGAAGAGGCCTGTTGAAGAAGACGAGGAGGACGAGGGGGTTCAAGTTGAAGACTCCTTGGGAGACCGCGCCAGCCCTGCGATGCCGCAAGTGTTCGCAGCGCAGACCTCTGGTGGGGCTGGCGCTGACTTTCCTGCTTCTTCCCCGCAGGTATGTATTGATTTGTTGGTCCGCTGCGCGTACCTCCATATAAGTATGTTTTATGACTTAGAACTTTTCTTGTGTTTTGCAGGAAGGTGTCCCCGTTTACCGCCCGAGATGGAATATTAATGAAGAGAGTTCCTTTCAATCCATGGGCGTATGCGAGGACTTCTGGGCTCATGCCGTGCCTCCTACTGAAAGGAGGTATCAGGAGGAGCGCACACCGCGCGGACTTGCTGAACGACCATGTTTTCGCTGGGTCGGCTTTCTTCGCTGCTTCCCAAGAGCTTCGTCGTGATTATGTTAAAGTACGCGACGCTCTTGTGGAAGCCCAGCGAGAGGCTAAGGTGGCCGCCTGGAACCTGTCTGATGCTCGCAGCGCGAGCTGAGAAACTCCAGGCGGAGCTCAGTGAAAACAGAGCAAGTGCCAACACCGCATACATCAAGCGCGGGCATGAGCTCCAAGCTGCGCGGGAGAAGCAGCAGTTGGCGGAGGCCGAAGTTGCCAAGTACGCGCGCAGAGTGCGTGTCTTGGAACAGCAGGCCGAGGCGCGTGACCAAGCTATCGTCCAGAGTATCACTGAGAAATCATCACTGGAGAGCGAGGTTGCGCGCCTGAAAAGGGATTTGGCGGCCGCGCAGGCCGATAGAGATGAGGCCTTAGCGACGGCGGCGTCTAGCCAGGAAGCACTTGGTGCTGCGCAGGCGGAGAAAGAAAAAATTTTGGCGGCAGCAGCGTCTGATAAGGAGGAACTAAAAAAGACTAAGGAAACTGTTGAGTTATTAAACTCCCAGGTTCCTGCCCTCGAGACGTCTGTTGCTGGCCTCGCGCAGGATCGCCAATGGCTGGTGTCACAGGGCATGGCTCGCTGCGCTTTGGCGATGAAATATTCCGCCGAGTTTCAAGCCCTTGTGATGGACTGCAATGCCGCCGCGCGTTTGGTTGGCCGAGCTGAAGGGTTTACGGATGGGTATGAATATGGCATGTTGAGGAAGAACCCATCCGAGTACCCTTACAAGAGCGATGCGGCCTGCGCGGACATGGCCGCGGTGGGGGAAAAGTATATGAATACTCCCATCCCCATCCTTATGCAGGTACCTTGATCATAATGAGTTTTTCTTGACTAACTTTTCTAAGTGTTTTGTACTCATTACTTTTCTAATGATTTACAGATAGCTGCGCTTGCTGACCAGCCTGACCTCGGCGCGCTAAAGAAGTTGCTTGATGATTGCGAGAGGGCTGGTGGCGATGATGGTGGCGCGGGGGATGTTGCCCCTGCCAGCGGCTCTGGTGGGGCGAAAGAATCTGCTCGTGACACCGTTGTGATCGAAGACTCCAATGAGGAGGAAGAACTTGACTATGGTCAGTTCGGGGATGAGGAGCAGACCGCGCCAGATGCTGCGGGAGATGATGAGGATGATGAAGCGGCTGACGTCGACGTGGAGACTTGAGAAGCCCTTCATCAAATTTTGTATATTTATTTTTTATACTTGTAATTCGTAACTCATCATACTTGTAAATTTCGATCCAATGGAATGAAACTTGTTCTCCTCGTTTTCATATCTTGCGCATTTCCATTCATCTCTTCATGTTTGGTTTTATAGATATAAGATATGCTTGCACGTTAAAATAAGAACAAGGTTGTATGGAAATTATTCACTTAACCTCTGTTCTATTTTGTTTGTGGTTCTCGCAGTATCTTGTTCATGCTGACATGCGCGCTAACTTGCCGTTATTTTCCTTTTCGCGCGTCGTTGTCGCGCGGGCTGGAAGTATGAGTTTAGCCATTACATGTCAGCTTGTGTTACTCAGATATCCACTATGATTCCGCGCGCGGCCTCGACCTGAGACCTTAACATGATATGGCATGTACTTTGCCTTAGTTATGTTTAAGGATTCTTATGATCAGGCTGCGCGGGATGTAAGATGGATGTTTGTGAGTGTTTTGAGCTAAGGCTCTTTGTTTTGGGCTAAGGCCCTGACGTTTTTAGAGTTAAGACTCATTAACGTGTTTGAGCTAAGGCTCGTAATTTTGGGCTAAGGCCCTGACGTTTTAGAGTTAAGACTCGTTAACGCGTTTGAGCTAAGGCTCGCGCATGTATGTTTTACTTCACTTTATTTTGTTTTGAAGTCAATATAGTGTTGTCATATTGTTCCAATTTAATAAAGGAAGTGTGAAACATGTATGCAAAGGTAATAGAACAAATATTGAAAGATAGCGCGAATCATCATTCATGATGGCTTAAAAGCCTTCATTACAAATTTGAACTTTTACATGAAGCATTTTCTAAGTTGTGCCGCGTTCCACGAGCGCGGTATCTTTTTTCCATTCAAATCTTTTAAAGCGTACGCGCCTTTCCCCAAATCTTCTGAAATTTGATAAGGTCCCTCCCAATTGGGGGACATTTTTCCTGGGGGTATTGCGCGACTAGCTTCATTGTTTCGAAGGACAAAATCATTTTTCTTGAAGTGGCATTCTTTAACGCGCTGATTATAATATTTTTCCAGCTTTTTCTTGTATCTGGCTTCATTAATGATAGCCGCCTCTCTGCGCCCTTCAAGCAAGTTAAGGTCCAATCTTCTTTCGCGCTCGTTATCAGTTTTGCTCATCATGAGTACCCTATGGGATGGGCATCCAATTTCTGCTGGGATCATAGCCTCTGTCCCATAGGTTAGGCTGAACGGGGATTCGCCATTGCTAGTTTTGCTTAATGTCCTGTGCGCCCACAGGACATTAGGTAACTCTTCGACCCAAGAATGGGATTCTCCCTCCAACCTTTTCTTCAGCCCATTTAGCAAACTTTGATTCGCGCGCTCCACTTGACCATTCCCCTGAGGGTGGTAGACGGATGTGAAGATTTGGTTGATGTGCAATTCTCTGAGCCAGCTTGATATCTTCCTGTTAGTGAATTGTTTGCCATTGTCGCTCACAATTTCCATGGGAAGGCCAAAACGGCAAATGATGTGGCTCCAGATAAATTGCTTCATCGCCTCAGCTGTGATTTTTGCTAGTGGCTTGGCCTCAACCCATTTTGTGAAATAGTCTATCGCCACTACCAAAAATTTCACTCGCCCTTGCGCTTGCGGCAGGGGCCCTACAATATCAATGGCCCATTTGTGGAAAGGCCATGCGGAGGTGACTGGAATCAAGTTGTTCTTTGGACGCATGGTGTTTGGCGCGTAGCTCTGACATGCCTTGCATTTTTGGATTTCTTTTAGCGCATCCAAGTACATGCCTGGCCAATAGTAGCCTGAGCTCATCGCCTTGGCAACCACCATGCGCGGGCCAGCGTGAATTCCACAGATTCCTTCATGAATCTCCCTAATCACATAGGTTGCTTCTTCAGCATCCAGGCACTTCATGAGCGGTCCAAGATAAGAGCGCCGATATAATGTACCATCAAGTAATTCATAGTTCTGTGCCTTGTGTCTTATCTTTCTCGCCTGTGCGCGATCGTCCGGTAACTTCCCCTTCATCAGGAATTCTGTTATTGGAGTTATCCAGGATGAAGGGGTTGTATGAATTACAAGGACCGATTGCGTTTGCACTGACGGGCTGCTCATTACCTCCACCCTGACATCCTTGCCAAAGTGATCAAAATTAGTTGATGCCATTTTACTCAACGCGTCAGCGGACTTGTTTTCGCTGCGCGAGATGTGTATTATTCTGAAGAAGTCAAACTGCTCAACGAGCTTTTTTTCCTGCTCTAGATACAGAGGCATTGTGTTCTCCTTGGCGTCATATAGGCCGTTGACCTGAGCAGCTACCAAGTAAGAATCAACATGCGCCTCTAGTCTTTTAACCCCAAACTTGCGCGCGATGCGCAGACCAGCCAGCAGGGCTTCATACTCAGCCTCATTGTTGGTACTCTTGAAGTCCAACCTGATAGCATAAGTATATTCACGATTATCAGGGTCCATCAGTTTGAGGCCTGCGCCGGACCCTTCGCTGTTGGAGGCTCCATCAGTGAATAGCCTCCAAACATCTTCTTCATCATTTGCTCGCGGAGGATCTACCTCGCGCTGAGCTTCTTCAATCTTTCCGTCTGGGATTTCCGTGATGAAATCCGCCAAAACTTGACCCTTTATCGCTGGACGGGGCTTATAAGTGATCGTGTGTTCACCTAATTCCAGCGCCCACTTTGTCAGCCTTCCGGAGAGCGCGGGGCGTCGCAAAACTTGCTGGATGTTGTAACCAGTCAGAACTTCAATAGGATGACCATTGAAGTATCTATGGAGCTTGCGCGACGCGTGTGTTAGTGACAAAACTAACTTTTCCATTATGGAATAGCGCGTCTCAGGGTCTGTGAGCACCCGACTCACATAGTATATCGGCGTTTGTATCCCCTTGCGATCCACCAATAATACTGCGCCAATCGCGCGGTCTCCAGCTGACAGGTACAATGTAAGGGTCTCGCCAGGAAGTGGAGCTGTGAGCGCTGGCAATTTAATGAGACATTCTTTTATCTCAGTGAAAGCTTGCTCAGCCTCAGGCGTCCACTTGAATTGGCTCTTCTTCAAACAGTTCCTCAAGGTGTTAACGAATGGAGTAGATTTGCTGGCGTGGTTCGCTAGGAACCTGTTGATTGACACCAATCTACCATTCAGCTTCTGAACCTCTTTCATGGTGGATGGTGAAGGCATGTCAAGGATGGCTTCCACCTTTTCAGGGTTCACCTTGAAACCATCCTTAGTGACCATTACACCAAGAAATTTCCCCTCTTCTGCGCCGAAAGTACATTTGCTCGGGTTGAGCTTCATGTTAACCTCCGTTAGGCGCTGAAGGGTTTCCTCGATGTCTTTGAGCATTTGTCTCTCCTCCCTGCTCTTGATCACCAAATCATCGACGTAGACTTCTAGATTTCTTCCGATTTGTTCACTGAAAACCGAATCCATAAGTCTCTGATAGGTTGCGCCCGCATTTTTTAAACCAAAGGGCATTTTTGTGTAACAAAAAACACCCTTGTCGGTTCTGAAGGCCGTCTTGTCTTCATCCTGTGGTGCCATTTGAATCTGGTGATAGCCTTTATAGGCATCCAGGAAACATTTGAGCTTGAATGGCGCCACGGAGTCCACCTTTGCGTCGATGTTTGGGAGGGGATAACAATCTTTCGGACATGCTTTGTTGAGGTCCTTGAAGTCAATACACATTCGCCATGACCCGTTGCTTTTCTTTACCATCACAGGATTGGCTACCCATGTCTGGTATCGAATTGGGCGGATGATGTTTGCGCGCAACAGGTCCTCCACTTGCTCATTCATGGCCTTCGCCTTTTCATCCCCCATGATTCTCTTTTTCTGTGCAATTGGCTCCACCGACTTAAACGTGTTAAGAGAATGTTGCGCCAAGTCTCGCGGGACCCCCGTCATATCGGAGTGTTGCCACGCGAAAACCGACGTGTATTTTGTAAGCAACTTTTTCATTCTCAATCTCGTTTCGTCTGAAATGGTAGCGCCAATTGTGACCGTTTGCTCTGGGAATTTTGGGTTTAAAATCCACTTCTCTGGCGCATTGTCAGCCATTGTAAGTTTCATTCTCCCTTCCCGCGGCGTGCTTGTCACTGCGCACAAATGATCGCGGTAGACAAATGCTACGCCTGTTGGTGTAGGGATCCCCAATGCGCCGTGCGCTGGCGACGGTACAGCATTAAATTGGGCAATCGTTCCCCTACCCAGGATCATATTGTGGCATGACGTGGTGGGTAAAACCAAGAAGTTGACAACTTCGGCTCGCTTGTGCTCATCATCCCCCATAGTTAGTTCAAACTGAATCTGGCCTAGGGGATGTATGATTTCATTTGAGACACCACAGATCGGTGCGTTCACAATTTCGAGCCGCGCTTGGTCTGCCGGGTCTAACTTTCTGAAACACTGCTCATACATAATGTCAGATTCGCTTCCAGTGTCCACCAGGACCTTTGACACCTCGTAATGAGCAATGTGTGTGGTAATGACTAGAGGACTGCTTATTGAAGGGCCTCCCCTGATTCTTGGGAAGATGACTTGCTGCTCGCCGCCAATCTCCGTGAATTTGCGCGCTTCTCTTTCTTGACGTCTGCCCTTGTCGTCCCCCCTCAGCCACACAGATTCTTTTGTACTTCTTGCTGGCAGAGGCTCCCTCCGGTTGCTCATCTTCTATTCTTTGGTTTTTTACCAAGTGAGCCAGCCTGCCCGACTTTACATCCTTCTCGATCGCATCCTTTAAATGATGGCATGCGTCGGTGTTGTGGCCCGGGGACCTGTGAAATTCACAATATTTGCCACTGTTTTGCGGTCCCTTGTAGTGTAGTTGTTTGGGAGGCTTGAATTGGACATTCTCAGTACTTAACACCTGTGAAGGTGTTTTAGTGAGGGGAGTCCATATTCTTGGCAGAGGTCTGCTGGGATCTCTGCCGCCCTCCCTCTTGTCACCCTCCCCGTGTTTACGAGCATCCTTTTGGGGCTGGGGTGAGCTTGGTTGCGCTTGTTTTTCCGCGGAAGAAAAACTTGTTGGCTGCAACCTGGACCATACAGAGTTGTGTTTGGGCCTCTTCTCTTTGCTGCGCGGTGATTCAGCCTGATGCGCTCTTTCTCTTGCCCTATCTTGGGCAATCTGTTTCTCATTTCTCGCGAAAACTCGCGATGCCTCCATTAACTTGGCCCACGTGGTGGGCATACCATCTTTGCTTACGAGAGCTCGTCGTAACTGATCACTGCGCGCAGCCTTGTATAAAGGCCACGCGCAGGAGCTGCTCAGTTATGCCCCCGATTGCCAGGGACTCCTGATTGAAACGAGTGATGTAATCTTCAATCGTTTCATCATTCCTGCGTATGCAGTGCATGATGTCATCAGGATCGCGCGTGTGCCTGCGCTGCTGTACGAAGTGGGCTTGGAACTTTTCTAATAATTCCTCGAACCCATCAATTTGCCCTGTCGGCAAGCTTTCGAACCATACCCGCGCAGCGCCCGTGAGGCAGCGAGCAAACATATGACACCATGTTGGCATCGTCCAGCTCTCTAGGTTTCCCGTGTTATAGAA